>NW_024070185.1:80880614-80880771 GCF_014754425.2 Oryx dammah | reverse complement strand
TTTCCCTTCCTCCCTCCTCCCTCTTTCCCTTCCTCCCTCCTCCCTCTCTCCTTCCCTCCTCCCTGTTTCTCTCCCTCCCTCCTCCTCCCTCTTTCTTTCCTCCCTCCTTCCTCTTTTTCTCCCTCCCTCTCTCCCTCCCTCCTCCCTGCTTCTCTCC
>NW_024070185.1:80771993-80880604 GCF_014754425.2 Oryx dammah | reverse complement strand
TGCAAAGCAGTGTTACAAAACTCCTCAGAGGGAGGCAGGTGGCGGCCATGATGCATTCCCCACAGCCTGTGTGATTCTCACCAAACGGAATCCCTTGAAGGCTGGGTGTCCGGAGATTGTGCGGCTTCCACCACAAGATGAAGGCATCTGGCTTTTTTGGGCAGAATGCCGCTGACACCTCCTACTTTGATTCTTCTTGAGGTACCCATGTTTCTCTAAAATTATTTCTCCTCTTTTCCTTAGAGCTGATTTTTGAAAATATCTTTTATTTCTACTTGGAGTCTCAAACACATTGATAATGTCTCCTTCAGCTGTTCTTTTAAAAGAAATTTTACTGTTTTTTTCTTTAATTATGTGTTTGTGTACACGTTTTTCTCTTGTTGGAGCACTGCCATTGCAGAGTACTGCAGACTGGGCGGCCTAAGCAGCAGGAGTTTGTTTCTCAGGGGTCTGGAGGCTAGAGGTCCGAGATCAAGGTGTCAGCAGGACTGGGTTCTTCTGAGGCCACCTTCCTTGGCTTGGGGGTGACTGTCTCGTCCTGTGTACTCCCAAGGTCTTCCCTCTACATGAATGTCTGTGTCCAAAATTCCTCTTCTTATAAGGACAGCAGTCATACTGGATTGGGGCCCACCCTATGACCTCATTTTAACTTAATCACCTCTCAAAGGGCCTCATCTCCAAATATAGGCACATTCTGTGGTCCTGGGGTTTGGACGCCAACATGTGAATTTGAGGGGAGGGGACACATGTCAACCTGTAACAGTCTTAAAATACAGATAAGCAAAAAGGAGATTAAAAAGGCTCATATAATCTCATGATTTTCAGCCTTCCAGGGGCTTCTGGCTGTGTCTAGTGTAAATTCCAGCCTCCTTACTTCAGCTGGACTTGCTACCTGCTCTGCCCTCATCTTCTCGCCACCTCACCCCCATCACACTGGCTTTGTTGTACAGCCTGGCCCTGTCCTTCTCAGGGCCTTTACGCATGCCATTCACAGGTGTGTGCATGGCCAATGCCTTCTGATCATAGATTCAGCTCAAAGACAGATCACAGAGGCCTTCAATGATCCCTGCCTGACATCGTGCTCTGCTCAGGCCCTCTGGAGCAGAGCTTCTCAGTCTCAGCTCTGTTGACCTCCCGGGTGGTTAATTCTCTGTTGAGTATTAGCTATTATTGTTTTCTTTCATCATCCTGATGTTTTTCTGTATATGCGTTTGTTTATTAGTCTGTGAATATCACAAGGCGGGTGCCTAGAAGCCTCAGTAACCACACGAGATGGTTGGATGGCCTCATCGATTCAACGGACGTAAGTTTGAGCAAACTCCAGGAGACAGCGAAGGACAGAGAAGCCTGGCGTGCTGCACTTCGTGAGGCTGCAGAGAGTAGGACATGGCAGTGGCTGACTGGAGAGGCGGCCCCGCTAGAACAGAAGGCTGCTGCCTTTTGTGTGCAAGGCGGTACACTTCCAGTGCGGGCGGCACACAGCTCCTGGTACAAGTAGGTGTTCAGTAAATATGTGTTGACTTGTTGAATGTGTTGAATGAATGAAGAGAATATTTACTACAAACTGGCCCATGCAGGTATGCGTTGCCTCAGCCTACTTTTCCTCATTGATTGCCCTTCCTGCCGTTCTTTTCTTTTTTTCCCATGACCTTTTGAGGAAATCAGAGAACAGACCTGATCGTCTTTTCCTTCTCTGATGTGACTTCTGCATCCAGGTGGTCTCTAAGATCTGTGACCCCTCGAGGTCCCAAGTCTGCCCTGACCTCCCCTCTCTCCAGCCCCACCCCTTTTCTCCTCCTCTCTCAGTCCACACCCAGAGGCAGTGACCATCTATCTTACCAGCTTCCTGAAATGAGCCATGGCCTCCTGCTTCCATGGCTCATAGGTGAGTGTGTGGTCACACAACCCTACTGACAGTGGACTTGCAACCACCCAGAGAAGTGCAGAGGATATTCCGGCCCCACATGTCATGACTGTTGTTTCATGGAACATACCACCCACATGTCATGACTGTTGTTTCATGGAACATACCACCCACATGTCATGACTGTTGTTTCATGGAACATACCACCCACATGTCATGACTGTTGTTTCATGGAACATACCAGATACCTGTTTTGTGAGCATCTCAGCCAACCACACAGCAAAGGAAGGTTCACAAAATCCACAAGTGATGTCCTGGTCTAGATCTCTCATCACACTGCATTAGCTCTCCGAGCCTCTCTGTGCCAGGAGGGGTGGAGCAGGCTGTGTTTAGTGTGTAAGTGACCAAACACACTGGTGCTTGCTGGGCACCAGGCTCAGTTCCCAGTGCTGATTGCCTCCTGGACTCTTCTAACCCCACTCCCCAGGGTAGGCTGCTAGGCTAGCACCCCACTTCTCAGATGCGGAAACTGAAACATAGAAAAGTGAAGTAACTTGCTCCAGGTGTAGGAGGGCTATCTTGTCCCAGTTTGCTTGGGACCTGCCCGATTTCAGCACCGAATGTGCCATTATCCCAGCAAACTCTGGGTCGCCGGCAAACCAGCACAGTCTGTTTACCCAATCCAGATCATCCCACTAATAAGCAGCAGAACTGGGATGTGATCCTAGTCAGTGGACTCCAAAGTCCACACTCTCAACTGTTATGTAAAGCAATGAACAGTAACCAGGGACAAGTCAATTCATCAATTAATCACATTCTGGGAGATACTCTGAAATGAATCTTATTTTCATAATGGTGAAAACAGAGTGGTTCGACACCAAAACTATAGGGATTGTAGGGAAAATAAAGCTGCTATTTCCTCTTTATCTAAAGTTACCCAGTTTATGCCTCAACCCCTTCCTGCTCTTGTCATTGGGCGTAGATCTAGTCACTCATTTTATTACCTTGATCCAGAAGACGTCTCCATTTCCAAAAGGATGAACCAGTTATCTCACATGTTAATGCCAGGTGAACATAAAATGTACTTTACATTCAGTTTCCGCACCACATTGTATACTTGGCAAAGGCTAAAGAAAACTGCTTCTTAATTATTTCCTCCAACCAACAGGATTATTTCCTGTAGCTAACGATATGGCTTAGAATAATAAAATAGGAACTTGGAGGTCAGCTTTTGGGTTGAGCTTAAATGTCTTTAAAGGGAGGGGGAAAAAGCACTACAGTTTAGCTTGATTATGGTTATTTGTCTTTTGCTCAGCACGTATTAAGCTCTTCCCAAATATGCAGCCGCATTCCCTGGCTTACTGGCTTTTTCTTTAAGAGTGGCATTCTTGGCCTCTCTCTCTGACCCAAAAAAATCTTGGCTAAAATCTGCTCAGGGGTCTTCAGCTGCTTGGCATTCTCTCTTTGGCCAACTGGTCTCCATAAATCTGATTCTCAAACAGCCCATGAAAATGGGGGAGGCATGTGTCCCCTTCAGTTTTGAATGTTACAGGTTTGGTCCTTGCCTTGGACCATCAGGGGACATCAATGATGTTTGAGACAATAAGAAACCTAGGTGGTTAACAAAGAACCATCCTCCCTTAGATTTAACCAAGCTTTAGAACAAGTTTTCATAGTTTATAATGCATAAGCATCATCTGGGGGCTCTATTATGATTTTCCTTTCCCACCTGAAGATTCTGATGCAGGGGAGCCAATATGGACCCAGGCAGCTTCGGTTTTCACAAGCTCCTTGGATGATCCTGATGGGCTTTGCAATCATACTGTGAAAAGCTCTGCTCTGAGATATCAACTCAGGTTCCTCTCATGTGTGTTTCCATAAAATTTCCCATTCAAGAAAAAATGAAAATCTAAAATGTAAAGTATTTGCCCTGTTTTTTGTTGTCATATGTTTTGTTTAATCCCCCAGTCCTGGGTGTTTGGGCAGGCATGTCACCACACCATATTCATCTGCTTCTGTGTGGCCTACTCATTTTCATGGCCATATAGTATTTCAGAATAGGACCATACTACAGTTATTAATAACATCCAGGTTGGTTCCAGCTTTGGGCGACTATGAACAACGCTACTATGAACATTGTTATACACATGAGCTTTCTTTGAAAGGTCTAAAAAGCAGAAGCCCATCTTTACAAAGGCCATCTTGAATGAAGGCAAGTGTCAAAGATGGACTGGTTAGAGACTCTGCTGGGGAAAAGAGGCCAGCAGTACAGAGTAGGGGGCTCTCCACAAGGAGATGAACATGTCTAAGTTATTACTCTTCAAATTTAAATGAGTTCAAATAAAATACAAATAATTTACACAAGACTAGATTTAAGGTCAAGAAATATCTGAGCTGGAAAATTCTAGGTAATCAATGCTCTAATTTCAGAGATGAGGCCCTTTGAAATGACTTGGCCTTGGGCAAGAAGAACTCTGAAAGAAAAAAAAATGGACTAAGTTATTTCATCAGGAAGTATTGCTAAGAGGTTGGCAACACTGTGAATAGGCTATGGAGGTCCAAACTGTTGCTAACAGTTGTTATGTGTTTTCCACATTTGCAATTTAGCGTCCCTGGATTTGAAATGAGAAGTGAAAATTGGGGTTCAAAAGCTTTCCCAAATATTGTGTCTGAGCGCTGATGGCTCAATCACATCAGCTGTATCAGTGATGGAAAGAGTTGTCAGCTACACAGCCAGACCAGAGGCTGAAGCTGAATCTAAAGTGGGCCCCAAGATGCAATGCCAACATGCCATGTCCCCAATAATCAGGTGCACTCACTTGAGCTCAGTTCTGTGGGCATATGATACATACAACCTAAGAACCACACAATCCCCTTATAGGGGGGAGGTGGCAATCATTCAGTGACATTCTAGCTTACTGAGGCATCCCTTTCTTCACACATCTGACATGCATCCAACAGGCACTGGGTTCTATTAAGCAGGTGTACCCGATCCAGATGACAGGGTCCTGTCCCCAAGTAGCTATCAGGCCACTGGGGAGGTGAGCAGGAGATGACTGAAAACCAGGACATGTGACAAAGGTGAGGTGCATTTAAAAGGATAAAACTATGTGCAATGCTTTCCTTGGAGGCAGTCAAACCTCAGCTGTCCACAAGGCTCCCAGCTGCCTGACCCCTAGGATCAATGCAAAGATACCAAGAGGTGGGTTACCACCAGAGGGCAGTGTGGGGATGTTGGCCTGCACATGCTCAGTTTTTTGGTTTTGCTACCATTCCTGGATTGAGGATTGCAAAGCAGATTTCAACATCAAAATCAATTATTAATTTTGCTTTGTCTAAGGAAAAGTGCATATTGCTTCTGCAACAGGCTCCTGTAGCTTAATATTAATATACAGGCTGAAAAATAAAATGAAGCCCTGCAACTTTCTCCCTGGGTTGCAAAATCTGTATTATCCAAACCAACATTTTTTTCTTGTTTTTTTCTTGTCCTTTTTTTCTTCCTGGCCCACAAAGGCATAAAGCCTTGTCTGTAACCACCATATTAAAAGTATAATGATTTTGATTTAAAAATTAAATAAAAAACGAAATAAAAAAGTAATGTCTTTCCATATCTCTACAGTTTAACTTAATTTGCTTTAGATCTCTGTGGACATACTGATTTTTATGATTGGGTTCATGGAATTATACTATCATTAATACAGAAACAATGGGTTCACCAAGCCACCCATGGGCCACTTTGCCTAGGGTTTCTCTCTAATGTGCAGAAATCCCTTGGGTAAAATAGCAATGCTACTTGACAGAAAATGGTAGTTCTCCAGGAAATTAATGAAGACTGTCCATTTCCTGCCTGCCAGTGGGTTATGGAAGAAGTAACTTGTAGTCAGCAGCAAAGATATATTGTAGCATACTCTCATTTACTGTTTACTCTGATTTAAATTAAAGAAGAAGGCAGAAAGAGTTGGGGCAAACTGACTGTGCAGTAGAGGATCCCAGCTAA
This sequence comes from Oryx dammah, assembly GCF_014754425.2. Classification (NCBI taxonomy): domain Eukaryota; kingdom Metazoa; phylum Chordata; class Mammalia; order Artiodactyla; family Bovidae; genus Oryx; species Oryx dammah. The sequence goes on along the minus strand of NW_024070185.1, from coordinate 80,874,743 downwards.
GTGCTCCAGGTGAAAGTTGAAAAAAAAAAAAAAAATGCAAGGTCTCTGCCAAAACACCCTGGAGAGAAATTCCTTTAAGAACTCAAATTTGGCAAAAACTTCAACGCAGTAAAAATCACCATAGCTAGGTTTCTGATTTCATTTTCCCTTGAAACGATATGGGAGGTAGCCCGACTCTGGCATGACTTTAAGAGTAGAAGTGGTAAATACAAATCTTAAATTTTTACTTCTAGTTACTGTGAGACCTTGCACAATCTATGTACTTTCCTTCCCTAAATATAAAATGATATTTTAACATGGATATGGATGAATTTGGCCTGAGAACTACATGGAAGAGATGCATGTAAGTTTTACTTTTAGAAAATTATAAAAATTTTGTCAAAGAATTCTATTAACAAAATCTTCTAGATAAATTCTCTGTAGTAAAGATAAGGAATAAACTTATATTGTTTCCTTTGCCTTTCAGAAATTTCCATCACTTTGCAAAAAAAAGAAATATAATTTCTGACTCAGCAAATAACTATAATTGATTTGCTGTCTCTAAACTGGATGCTTTTAACAGAAAGAGGACAGGATTATTTGTTCTTGTCTTTGTTTTATTTTTTCAAAACAGCAGACTAATAAAAATTTGATATTTATTTGTAAGGAATGTGGTAACAGAAAGAAGGATAAATATTTAACACATATAAAAAAACTAACCATTGCGCTCACAGTATTGCATTAGTTGTAGAGAAACAGAAGTTTCACCTGAAAGAATTCCTACATTAAGAAGTCAAGGGAGTCATGAGTGAGAATGGGGGAGAGTGTGGCTATTTCCATCAGCCAGACCTGAGTCTGAATCCCAGTCCAGGCACTTGCAAGCTATGTGATCTTGGATGAATTTCTTAATTTCTCTGAACTTAGTTTCTGACTATAGCAATAGTCATAATCCCACTTTGGTAGGGCTGTGACCTGACGAGAGCATGTCTTCAGCTAGTAATTTAGTACATAGTTGTTGCTCAGTATAACGTCTACTGTTCTGGGATGGCGCTGCTGACCTTGGAGTGATAAAAAAAAATCAAGTTAGGATCTAAAGAAGCCAGCGCATCCTTTCCAACCCCAGTTCTGTATTTCCAAGTGGGGTGTTTCTGCTTGGATGCTTTGCCCCCAGATTCACAATATAGGAAACAAAGCTCTCTTTCAGTCTTCAGGACATGCTAGTTTCTGTGGAAGGTATTTCACTCTTCATGACTCAGGCAGGGACTCACCCCCAGCAGGGGCTTGCTGATTCTCCCCTTGAGTCTCATAGGCTCTTTTCCCCGGGCTCTTTCTATTCCAGCGGCCGGTGAGCCACCCAGCCCTGATGCTGGGCTGGCACTCTCTCCCTCTCAGGGTTTTACCTTTTCACTCAGATCGCTGCTTTCCAGCCCTTCCTGTGCTGGTGTTCCCAGGAAAAGACTCACCTCTGCCTTCACAACATGGCCCTAACCTGCTTCTCTAATGCCAACCTGTGAGGTTCCTTTCTGTTCCTTTGGGGCCCATTGAGGGATAGTGCAGTGCCCGCTGCTGACCCTGGCATCCCCTCCCTGGGTCCTCGCCCAAACCCGACCACCGTGGAGGCCAGTGGACGGCCAGACCTCCTCCTTAGATTCTCCCTGCTCTCCTTTTCCTTGGACACTGCTGCCAGATCTCTACGGTCTCAGACTGTTGACGATCTCATCGGTGAGAGGTCTTCTCTCCAACCCAAGTATGGATTCCATGATGATAGAATTATGGATTCCAGATGATAGTTTTGAGTCAGACTTCTGTAGCTTCCAGCAGCACCTTCAGCCATACGCATTCTTTGTGGCAGATAAAGACAGGGATGTGGAGAAGGTGAGGTCCCCAGTCCCCTAAGGGCTGAGGGGTCTGGAACCTAGCTCTTCAGGCACCCACCTGGCACCCTTCATGAAATGAGCACAGCATGAGTCATCCCCAGGCCCTGCACAAGTGGTTCAGAGCCTCTGGAAGCTGCTCATATGCACACTCTGGTCTGTGCACGACTCTGGCTTCCCTGGGAAGACAAATGCAGAAACTAGGCTTGGACAGCAAGCTCTGCCTACTCTCCCATTCCGCGGGTGAAAAAACAAGTGTCACTTTTTAATTTAAATGTCCAGGGCCCTTCTTCCCTGTTCTTCATGCCATTTTCATTTCCCAAACTCCCCCTTCAGTCTTTAACCCAACAGCCACCAAGGCATCAATCCAAAGCACGGCTCAGCTGTGATTGAATTGCATCAGCGAAACACTTCTTTTGTGCTAAGCCCAACCTACGCAATCCAGGAGCTATAATTGCCTCAGACAGTCAGATGTCCATTTATACACAGCATTCCCATCCTCACATTCTTTTAGTAGAAACAAAATAAAACCTAACCCAAACTAATGAAGCGTGTAAAAGCTCACTTCTTAAACAACTCTGTCCACTCTTTTCAACCCCAAACTGAGATTTGAGATTTCAAAGCACATGAGATACCTTAGGGAGTTCTAGCTTTGGGATTTCCTTTTCACTCCCAAACAGGATTAAGGAAAAAGATCTGGTGCCTAGTAAGGCTGAAAATATCCAGGGCTCTTGTCATTAACTGCAGCCTGAAATGAGACCACAGACACTGCACGGCAATAGGCACCCTCTGTGCAAACAGCCATTTGGACATCCTGTAACTTGAAACATGTCCTTTCAAGAAGTTGAGAGGGGTGCAAATGACAGTCAGCTATACAAATAATTTGCCCCCCAAATGTTTATCAACTCCCTGCCATGGCCACTTCCATTTATAGCTTATAAAGAGTTATTAGCTGGCTCCTTCACATCTGATAACACAGCCCAGAACAGGTGGCGAGAAACGGTGGGTGATTAGAGGGCCTCCCTGGGAGGTGCTGTGTGCTTGCCTGTGGGTGGTCTTCCTGCCGGAGTCCAGTGCCCACACGAGAAGACATTGTAGAAAGCCTCCAATTTAGGAGATAACAGTCTGTGTTGTCTGTTTGTGTAAAGTGCTGTCCAAATACAGCTGGCTTTGCTTTTTGGCCAGCAAACATTGCTAAGGAGGGTTGAAAGTTCAGCATCATCAGCCCCCCAAACACAATCCCTTCCCTCTTTTAGTCTTGGGCAAACAGTCCAGAGTGCTCATGTTCCCTGAATTCCTTAGGAGGTTTGATTTGCTCTGAAAACATGGTTCTGGCTGAGGTGATGCTCACACCATGCCCAGGGCACAGAAACCAAGAGGGACACCCAGCCAGCAGGAGGACATGCTCTTAGTGCCTTGCTTTACGTGATTTTGCTCTTTGAAAAAAAAAAAAAAAAGCTTTGCAAGTCCACACAATTTTTCTCAAAGACAGTGCCTCATGCAATGGACTACAGAGTCACGTGCCCCCGTCCTCTTGGTATTTCTCAAGCACAGACGGCAGGAAAGATAGGTATCACATCCGGTTTCTCAGCCTCAGCACAATTGACATTTGGAGCTGGATATTTCTGTTGTGGGGGGCTATTCTGTGTCTTTTAGGATATTTAACAGCATCCCTGACCTTTACCTATGAGATGCCAGTAACGATCCCAACTTCAGTTGTAACAAATAGAACTGCCTCCAGATATGGCTTGGGAGCAAAACCATTCCCAGTGAAGACCCACTGTGTTCAAGTTTATAATAAATGTAAAAGGACTGAAGAACCAAGCATGAACTATGATAATAGCACAGGACAATACTAATCCAGTGTCAAATAGACCCTCAGAAATATTTATTAATAAAGCTACCAAGTTCTGATTAGATTTTCTCATCAGGAAAAATGGTAATCAGTGAGTAAGCCAGAAACCAGGCAATTGTTGCTAATAAGTTTGAAAAACAAAACAAAGCTAACTTCACACTCCAAAATTCAAAAAGGAGCTATGATAATGATGTGATTAGTTAAAATAGTGAAGATAATCACTAACATTTTTGAGGATTTTTCTTTGGGACAGAAAAACTGTGTTAAAATATATTATCATGCCAGTTTTCACAAATGGAGGATCGCAGCCTGAACAAGGAAGACTGTTTCCCAAAGAACTTTCCAGAATGCTCTCTGACTACAAATCGTTTCCCATTCCCTGATTCCAAAAATGAGTTGAAGAGTTGGAATGTATTTGGATAATGGGATTTTTAGAATAGGCTTTTGAAAGTCCTAAACTCAAAACAGCAATAATGAAAATAGTAACAGCTACCATTTAGTGATTGCTCAGTAGGAGGCAGATGCTGTGTTCAGCATGTTGCACACATTCCCTCTTGATTGTCCTGAAGGAGGCAGAACACTTTCCATGCACAAGGAAACTGAGAGGTTAAAGGATTTGCTGGGGGTTCCACAGTAGAGCCAGTTTTCAACCCAGCCTTTTTGATGTGGATGCTTCTGCTCCAATTGCCAAGTGCCAAAATGCTGCTCCAGCCTTCCGCAGCGGACAGGCTGGTGAGGCTGTCATCATCTCAGCCCAAGGTGACCTGTGGTCTCTCTGACTCCACACCTCTCCCCCCACAGTTCCCATGGCTGTCTCCTGCCTTGTCCTCATTGTCCAACATTCCCCACCTCGATTTTCTATTTCATGACTTGCATCACCAGGTAGGCCAATAAGGAGTCCCCATCTAGTGGTCCATGTCATTGGCCTAATATTCACTGGGGCCCCATACTGTTTGCCTGGAATTCCCCTTAGGGACAGCTGACTTAGCCCACGTGAGAGCAGCATGTGGCTTGTGCCCCGACCTTGGTAGTGGCCTGGCCCATCTGTGTGTAAGGTCTGGGCTGTCCATCCCAAGGCAGGCTGACAGATTCTCTGCATACCCTCTTCGAGGAGACCCTGACCAAGCAGGATTCCAGGCCTCTGCTTGGATTCTCCCACTCAGGATCTTGCGACCATCCTTGGTTGCCCAGGTCACTCATGGGCAGCTCTGCTTGTCAGGACATTCTTTCCTTAGGTTTGTCTGTAGATCTGCTTCCCTGAAGCTCCACCCCGGTTCAAGTTTTGCCATTCAAAATGCTCCTACTTTCTTCTTCCCAAGACGGCCTTTCCCACAGGTGTGAAGGAGCAGGCAAGGAGGGAAGCACATGGGTTTTACAAACTTACCTAAACTGAATACAATTCCCACCCACACACATCGTGAACTGGAGTGAGCTCTTAAACCCCATGAGAGTTCTTATCTGTAGAATCATTTGTAAAAGTTACAAATTGTGTGTGTGAAATACCCAGCAAGATCATTCTCAACCTGTCTTTATTTGCAGCACATCTGGGAAGACCGTAATATTTTTGGCACATCCAAAAGGATTAACAGGTTGGCAGCATTTTTAAAAAGGACATAATTTGGAAAGCTGGAAAAATAACTTTTCATAATTAATATATTCTTCCCTTGGCCGCCCACCCTATCGTGTTGGCATCCGAGTAGAGCTGCTCACTAGCCTGATAGCATTGTTTTATACACTCATCCTCTCGATGGGTGTCAGTAAACACAGTGCCTTCCTTGGCACAGCTTCACCCTGCACCTCATCCTGTAACGCACATGGTCAGTATCCCCCATGCTTCCCTTAACTGACCAACTGTTTTAGCTTAGCATCCTGACCTCTGGACATTGTCGTAGCTGTGCACACAAAACCTCAGTTGTAGATAGAACACGTCTGTACACGTTGATCAGAACTTGGCAGGGTTTTCCACACTGTGGTAGAGAAACTGCCTGTCTGTGGGAGGTACTCAAAAATGGCAATTATTACTATTATGGTTATCTTTAGAGGCTATTTTCAGGTTTTTTTTTCTTTAAAAGGTCTTTAAACTTCTTTTGGTTGACATGATCTTGGAGTCATTCCAACATGACCACCAACCCCACGAGGGTTCAATGTGGACTGGTTAGCACTGGATATTGAGGCTTTCCTAACATTTCATTCCTCCATGAAATAAACATGTACCCAGTGCCCCAGAAAGACAAAGATGAATCAAACCTAGCTGCTCACTGCAAAAATCTGCAATTTCCTCAGCTGCACTGTAGATTTTGAAACTGTAGCTCAGAGTTCCCTAAAAGTAATATTTCTAATCCTCATTGTGTAAATAAGTGGCCTTGAATTCAACATAATTATGATAAGCAAATATAGGCCTTACAAGCCCTTGGGGGTTTAAGACTAAGCTTTGTGATTTACTAGATTGTGTAACCTTGGGCTTGTCATTTAACTTCTGGGGTCCCAAAAGTCCCTCTTCCAAGTAGGCAATAATGCTTATCCTTGCCCACTTGAAAGGTTTCATTGGGAAACAAAATAAGTGAAGGCATTTGGAAAAAATTTTTAAATATCACCTAAATACGTTTCTTTTATTATAAAATGAGAGGTTTTAAGTAGACTCTCACAGTCCTTTTCAGTTCTAACTTACTAAATGAATCGGTTCTGCAGTTTGAAGCTGAGGCATGAAGGAACACGCTGTGTGCATTTGGCAGCTGTTTGTGACTACCGAGGATTAGAGACTTTTTTTCGCAAATGGGGAGAAATGATAAGTGGTAGCATATCATGGGTGGGATGGTGGGAGTGGTCCAGTCTAGCACACAATGGGATAGATTGTTTGAGAGAAGTTAAAAACAACCAGGAAACCCACCACAGATCTGGTCCGCTTTTTATTTTCACCATGTGCTAGCATTCCAAACATCACCAGTGATAAAATACTCCTCCTGGGATAGTGGGGAGAGGGAGGAACTTGAAGGTCTTTCTAAGCAATTGCTGTGAATTCCACTGAACTTTAATAATATAGATGAAAGCTTCAAATCAGCACATTTTTAGCACTTATGCTTTGATAACATTATATTGTACATGAGGTTGCTTTGGAGCACTCCCAGTTACACAGCAGACCTCCAACACATGTGGGCTCAACCCTCAGCTTTCCTTCATGTTCCTTTGGGCAGGATCCTGTCCAGAGGACCCCACGTTTGTGGCCCCCACATTATTCCACATTCCTGTATATAAGCAGCAGACGTGGAGCAAACAGTAGTAGCTCCGTGATTATAAAGATGAAGAGACAGACTTGTGCTTTAACTATGTTACTCCAGGGGACCCCTTGGAGTTTTTGTGTTTCAAAGTTAAAATTCCTTGTGCAAACTGTGAGGAGTAATGTCTTCATTAACTGTAGATTTTGCTTCATACATGAAATAGTTTACTGAATATGAATCATACCTTGAAACTGAAATCGATTTTTTAAAAAATGATTGTTTTAGAACTAAAGGATAAATTAAGAAAACCTGGATTATGAATGATTATTACTGTAGAAAATGATTATTAGTGTGCAGAGGAGATTATTCAATAACTGGCCCTGCTCCTAAAGTCAAAGACACCACTGTTGGTGAGACGATGTTTATTTCTCTTGATTGCCATGACTAAGTTCACACCTGGAAGAACAGATCACAGGAAATGGCCAGCGTGCTCCTTCAGGTCTCAGATGATTCTGAACCCCAGTGGAGTTAAGTGGCCGAATTGAACATTTCCATGCTGTTCCTACTGAGACATTCCACAGTGCATGTACTCATTTCCAATCAAAGGATAACAGAAGATGGGGATCAGTTCACTCATTCATTCACTTATTCACTCATTTAACATATGAAGTGTCTCCATATTGGATACTTTTCTGGAAGTTAGGAGGGGGCATAAAATCTCCAGCCTCATAGAACTTCCATTCTAGTTTTGGGGGGAGTGGTGCAGGGAATCAGACAATTAAGAAACAGGAAAAATACACAGTAGGTCAAAAGGTGACAAGTGCCATGGGGACAAGCATAACAAAAAAGGGGACAAGGATGCCACCTGGAATAGGGGTTGGTGTGTTTGTTTAAGGGGCTTCCCTGATGGCTCAGTGGGTAAAGAATCTGCTTGCAAAGCAGGAGACACCGGAAACAGAGGTTTGATCCCTAGGTCGGGAAGATCCTCTGGAGGAAGGCATGGCAACCCACTCTGGTATTCTTACCTGGAGAATCCCATGGACAGAGGAGCCTTGTGCATTATAGTCCATGGGGTGGCAAAGAGTTGGTCACGACTGAAGCAACTTAGCATGCATGTGCTTGTTTAAATACAGTGGCTGGGACAGGGGCAGGGATGACACCTGGGCAGAGGCTTAAGGGAGTGGAGGTGGGGATACATGAGATCTTTGGGAAAGGGAATTCAGAGGCCAACCTGAAAGTGCTCAACTCTGAAGTCAGAGCATTCTCAGGGTGCCTGAGAACTAAGAGTGTGTCCGCATGGGTGGAAAGAAGTGACAGGTGGGGAAGAGGCAAGGAAGGGTGCTGGGGAAGGAATAGGGTCTGATGGCCTTGTGCTAGTGACAGGCTTCTCTTTAAGCTCAGGGAGGTGAGAAGGACAAGGAAGGCTAGTTACTGAGGAAGGACGTAGTTACATGATTAGATCATAGCAGGTCAACCAACCTGTGGGCCAAATCTGGTCCTGTAATTGTGATTGGAACTGTATGACTGGTAAATCCTACAATATCTGTTATCTGGCTCTTTACAGAAAAAAGTTTGCCGATGCCTGGCTTAGACCACAGAGGGCTGAGGGTGCAAGTAGGGAGGCCAGTAGGAGGCTCTTGCAATGATCCAGGTAGAGATGGTGGTGACTTCAACCAGAGTTCAGCAGAGACAGTGATGAGAAGTGGTTGGACTGCTGATGTATTTCGATGGCGGAGGCTGCAGGACTCATTGATAAATCCCACAGAGCATGTGAAGGAAAGAAAGAATCTTGGGAGATGCTTAAGCTTGTGCTATGAACATTGAGTAAATTGCTCTTTCCTGAGATGGGGAAGCTCGGGGAGGGGAGGTAGGGAGCAGAGATTTTTGTGGGGGAGGAGGCAAGAGTTCAGGAGGTCGTGTCAGAGTCCTGCCTTGGTGGTGACATTGGATGTTTTCTTCATGTTTATCTAATTCAGCTCTGTTAGTTGCAAGGATCTAAAACGAGCTATAATTATGAAATCTTCCTGCACACTTACATGGAACTGAAAGTCACCTGTATATTTGATAGACCAAGAAATTTAGGTTAACCTAAGAGAGATCACATGGTTTGCAGTACACAAAGAGCACTGTCTTGCAGCTGAGAAAGCTCACAGGCAGAGCCACAGGTGCCATTGGTGCAGTGGAGAAACAGTGCAAAGGGAATGTGAGTTACCAATGAGACACCAAGAGCATCAGGTCAAACCTCATAGTCACAGTAATGTAAAAGCCTGAAATGAGCACCTCTTGGGGTACGTCTAGCCTTTGGGAAGGTTTGGTTCACCCAAGGGCCAGTTCCAACCTACAGCCAAGGAGATTTCTCAAAACCAGAGGGAATTTTCAAAGAAAAAACCCAAAGAAATTGTTGCCATATTTGGCCTTTATAGACTCAATTCAAGATCATTTTGTAACTAGAGCTAAAATGGTTTTATCCTAAATTGCTACAAGCATTTTCAATTTATATAGCTTCAACATCTGTTTTATCAGAAACAACATATATTTTCTTCTCATGGCTAATGAAAGGGGAAAGCATCACTTCATTTGCTGTGGACAATGGCAAAAATCTTCTAGGATATGGACCCAAAGCTAGAATGACTACCATTTGTGCTAATAGCAATATAAGGATTAAAATACAGCATAGTGGATAGAGCTGAATTGCCATAAGAGGATTTAGCAGGCAAAAAATACCTGTTGATGTAGAAGCAACTTTCATGGTAGCAAGTCTGACATTTGACTTTAATTTGTAGATGTCTGAAAGACTGAACAAATTCTATGAATTCACACTTCCTTATCATTCTAGAAACTGCTTAAATCCATCTATAGTTAGCTATAAGGGAAAAAAAAACAGTCTACATAGAAGGTTGAACAAATAAATGTGAACTTCAGCTTCATATTAGTTGTTAGGAAACACACACACACAAACTCACGCACACACACACACAGAAGTTCATTCACAGAACTGTGATACTGTGATTTATACTAAGAAATATATATTTGATCTTTGTCCCATTTCTGGCTCACGGTTCCTAAAACTCTTAGAATTTCCTAAGAGATTGAGCAATTGGAGCATCTTTTGCTTCAATATTTGAACTTCTGTCCTCAGTTCCTGAAGTTGCTTCAAAATAGTAATGGTGAAAGGGGTGTCCAGTTACTCAGAGACCCTCTCAACCACATCCAAGTTTGTTGATGAGGTGACTTCTTCAAAGGCCCTGGGTAACCTAAGGGTGGGGTCTGGCTGCCAGGGGAAGCAACAATCATTAGAGGATTTCTACCTCCAGGGTAGGGAGAGGGGCTAGAGGTTGAATTCAACCACCAGTAACCAATGTTTTAATCAATCATGCCTATTTACAGAAGCCTCCGTTAAAAAACCCCCAAATTCAAAGAACTGCTGTGTTGGTGAACACATAGAAATTCTGGAGAGTGGTACCCCAGAGAGGGCAAGGAAGCTTTGTATCCTTTCCCACACCTTTATGCATCTCTTGCATCTGACTGTTCCTGAGTTATAGCTGCCTATAATATACTAATAATCTAGTTAATATTTTCCTGAATTCTGTGAGCTGCTCTAGCAAATTAATGAAACCCAAGAAGAGGGTCATGGGAACCTCTGACCTTGATAGTCGGTCAGTCAGAAGCACAGATGACTGCCTGGCCTTGGGATTAGCATCTGAAGGGGATGGGGTCTGGCTGGTGGGACTGAGCCCTTAACCTATGTGATCTGATGTTCTCTCCAGGTAGAGTGGGTCAGAACGGAATTAAATTGTAGGACACCAAGCTAATATTGAAGAATTGCTTGCTGTAGGGTAAAACCACACACATTTGGAATATAGAATTCTTCAGAGTATTATGCATAGTATAAAGGAAAACAGTAGAGCTTTTCCTTTACAAGAACCAAATGGCTCTGAATGCCACATATGATGCCAATTTCAGTTCCTTATTAATTGAGAAAACAGGATAATATCTTGTGGGGGAAATCTCTGGAGTGTTTGAGGTTCAACTAATGTCACCCATTACCTTGAAAGCTGGAGCATCCTGACTGCTGGGAGTGGCTGGAGATCCAGGACCAGCGCCATTCTCCAGGTCCCCTCCCTTTACATGTACGAGGTTGTGTGGGAAAAGGCGGTCAGTGCAGGGAAGGGCTCTGGATGGGCACAGCAGTCCCACAAGGCATGTCCAGGGAGCTAATACAGGTCAGAGCCCTGACGGGTATCCCATTGCTTTGTTTCTATCAAGAGTGGTGATTTTTTGCAGGGCGGGTGGCGGGGGGAGGCGGGGGGGGGACTGCTGTTGCTCAGGCACAATTAAAGGGGCTCCTGCAGAACCGAGAGGCTGCAAAGGTGGGCAGCTGCTGGTCGTGGGGCAGGCCAGGAGCCCTGTGCCAGTGCTTGTCTGAGGGCAAGAGAGCTGAGACATGAGACCACAGTAGACTTTGTCCCACAGAAGCTGTGGGATAGAGCGGGGAGGAGATGCCTATGCTGACGAGGCAACTCCTAAAGGCTTGAGTCAGGGAAGTTTGGAGGAGCTGCTTGGAGCGAGCAAGCAGAGGCGTTCTGCAGCAGTTGTAATGGTTGAGGGGATTGTTCTACCACATACTCAACTTTCAAAGCCTCACAAGAAAAAATCCTGCAAGGCTACACCTCTCAAATCCTGTCCTCACATCTCAGGTCCAAGTCGGCACCCAGCGTCAGCAGGACAGATTTTGCTATCACCCAGCTCACTGGCCAAAAGCCACAGTTTTCCTGACCTCCTTGGTCCTCCCCTTCTCCCAGAGCAAGGCCATCCCTTCAAAGGGATGTTCATGAAGGCTGGACATCTTTTTTTTCAATATTTATTGGCTTTCCAGATATTTGTGAATTGTCTAAGTCTGCTTACCATTTTTTGTCAATTTCCTGGTGACATGCTTATTTCTTCATGTTGATTTGTAAAGGGTTTGTTTTTTTTTTAAGAAGTTAGCAAGAAGAAACACTGATCTGTCATAATGGTTGTAAATATTCTTTTAGCTTTTCATTTTCCAAACATTTCTGTAGCATTTTATGACATGCAGAATTTTGTATTTTTATGAAGTGGTAGCCAACGCCTTTAGTGTTACTATTTGTATGGGACCAGTTGAATATCCACCTGTATTTTTCTAGTCCATTTAGGTTTTTATTTTACAAATTTACCTCTTCAAACAATCTAGAATGTGTTTTGGTGTGAGGTAGAAAATTTAGCAGTTTTCCACAGGTAGTTAGCTAGTACTAGTTGTTGCTGTTCAGTGGCTCAGTTGCATCTGACTCTTTGTGACCCCATGGACTGCAGGACACCAGGCTTCCCTGTCCTTCATCATCTCCCAGAGTTTGCTCAAACTCATGTCCATTGAGTCGGTGATACCATCCAACCATCTCATCCTCTGTCATTCCCTTCTCCTCCTGCCTTCAATCTTTCCCAGCATCACGGTCTTTTCCAATGAGTCAGCTCTTCACATCAGGTGGCCAAAGTATTGGCACTTCAGTTTCAGCAGTGTCAGCCGTCAATTACTGAATAATCCATCCTTACTGATTTGTCAACAAGGTAGAGAATTTTATTTCCCTAAATGCCCATGAATTTTTTCATTGATGTGAGAAAAATTCTCCATTTCCAAAGAATTGCAACATGCTTTGTCCATGGGGAGCAAGGGATGATAAGAAAGGGTGGAAATTCTAGCTGCTTGGCCATCTCAGAGAGGTCTAGGTTGGGGGGCAGGTGAGAATTCCTAGTGATCACTGATGTAGTCCAATGTGGTACAGGGTAGAAGGGAAGAGAGATGGCTGACAGAAAGGAGAGATATTTGGTAACCACTATGAGCATCAACGGAGAAGGCAATGGCACCCCACTCCAGTACTCTTGCTTGGAAAATCCCTTGGATGGAGGAGCCTGGTAGGCTGCAGTCCATGGGGTCGCTAAGAGTCGGACACAACTGAGCGACTTCACTTTCACTTTTCACTTTCATGCATTGGAGAAGGAAATGGCAACCCACTCCAGTGTTCTTGCCTGGAAAATCCCAGGGATGGGGAAGCCTGGTGGGCTGCTGTCTATGGGGTCACACAGAGTTGGACACGACTGAAGCGACTTAGCAGCAGCAGCATGAGCATTGAACTTTGGGAAGGGGAAATGCTTCTAGAGAAGATCTTTGGGAAGTTTTCTAAAGATGAAGCTTTTTAAGAAAATCTATAGTAAAATTTGTATCATTCTGCAAAATTTATTAAATGTTCAGCATGGGATACATATTTGCACAAATTTTGGGATGGTACTTCATTTGTAGATACATTATATATTATTTTTCCTAGGGTGTATCAAATTCTTAAATATTCTAGAATCTCATTCTGAGGTTTATATTCTGTTCTATCTTTGTACTGGTTCTTACCACTTGGAATAATACAGAAATTCTCATCATTTTTTAAGTTTCTCTAGTCCAACCTGTGAAGAGAGTATGTCCATCATGAATGATAAATAATCTAGCATATGATAGAATCTAACCCCTAGAAAAATGATGAAACTCATAGCTGGAAAAAGCTGGTTTGCCAGGTAAGAGTAAAGGAGCTTTTTCTTCCTTGTTACCGTGTTCATCTGAATAGAACAGTAGTTGCTGTGGTGACAGAGATGCCTGGCTGTCAGCTCCATCAGGCCTCCTATAAGAATCTAGGAGTGGGAAGCAGGGTTTCTGCAAGCAAGGGGCAGAATACTGAACACTGAAAAGCAAAGGAATGATGATGGGATGGCAATACAGTCATAAATCTCAGGGAAATCATCTGGGGCTGAAATTCGTGACAAGGAAGGAAAAGTTGTATCTTTTTACTACCATCAATATAAGACTCAAAGAATGACCCTTCGTATGGAGAGAAACCTCTATGCAGATCAGGAAGCAACAGTTAGAACTGGACATGGAACAACAGACTGGTTCCAAATAGGAAAAGGAGTACATCAAGGCTGTATATTGTCACCCTGCTTATTTAACTTCTATGCAGAGTACATCATGAGAAATGCTGGGCTGGAAGAAGCGTAAGCTGGAATCAAGATTGCCGGGAGAAATATCAATAACCTCAGATATGCAGATGACACCACCCTTATGGCAGAAAGTGAAGAGGAACTAAAAAGCCTCTTGATGCAAGTAAAAGAGGAGAGTGAAAAAGTTGGCTTAAAGCTCAACATTCAGAAAACTAAGATCATGGCATCCGGTCCCATCACTTCATGGCAAATAGATGGGGAAACAGTGGAAACAGTGTCAGACTTTATTTTGGGGGCTCCAAAATCACTGCAGTTGGTGACTGCAGCCATGAAATTAAAAAACGCGTACTCCTTGGAAGGAAAGTTATGACCAACCTAGACAGCATATTAAAAAGCAGAGACATTACTTTGCCAACAAAGGTCCGTCTAGTCAAGGTTATGGTTTTCCCCGTAGTCATGTATGGATGTGAGAGTTGGACTGTGAAGAAAGCTGAGCGCCGAAGCATTGATGCTTTTGAACTGTGGTGTTGGAGAAGACTCTTGAGAGTCCCTTGGACTGCAAGGAGATCCAACCAGTCCATTCTAAAGGAGATCAGTCCTGGGTGTTCTTTGGAAGGAATGATGCTAAAGCTGAAACTCTAGTACTTTGGCCACCTCATGTGAAGAGTTGACTCATTGAAAAAGACCCTGATGCTGGGAGGGATTAGGGGCAGGAGGAGAAGGGAATGACAGAAGATGAGATGGCTGGATGGCATCACCGACTTGATGGACATGAGTTTGGGTGAACTCTGGGAGTTGGTGATGGACAGGGAGGCCTGGCGTGCTGCAATTCACGGGGTCGCAAAGAGTCGGACACGACTGAGCGACTGAACTGAACTGATGGACTTAGAATATTTGAATCTGGTGTTTCCTATTATTCCTTTTATTTTAGACTCTCCTTTTGCACAGGACTTTTATTAGGCAATCTTTGAAAATATTCAAAGTCAGTTTAAAATCTGAGTTTAAGAAAAAGTACTACAGTAGTAAATGTTAAAAAAAGTTCAATAAAATTGCAACAAGCACTCTTTTTATGCTAATGAATATCAAAAGCATCATCATATTTTTTGTGGGACAGGAGGCATATGTTATTTTATTGTATAGATAGTCAATGATTTACTGAACATGCCCTGTAATTACAAATAATTGATTTTTTCTAATGTTTGTTATTTCAAACAGAGTTGGATTAAACACTTTTGTTTATAAATTAAATGATATGAATCACATGCTTTAAAACTATTATTGGCTCCCTGTTGCCCTTGGGATAATACATCCTCTTAAATATGGCATGTGAAGCTCTTTACAACCCAGCCCTAGGGCTTCCCCGGTGGTGAAGTGGTAAAGAATCTGGGCAATGCTGGAGATGGAGAAGATGGGGGTTCCGTCCCTGGGGTCGGGAAGATCCCCTGGAGAAGGAAATGGCAACCCACTCCAGTGTTTTTGCCTGGGAAATCCCATCAACAGAGGAGCCTGGTGGGCTACAGTCCATGGCGTTGCGAACAGTTGGACACAACTGGGTGACCGAGCATGCACGCACCGTCTAGTTTGGAGTCTTCTCTGAAGCCAGCTCCATGCCCCCAGGTCCTCAAGACTCAGTTCAAGCATCTCCTCCTTTGTAAAACCTTTCCCCTCTTTCCCCATATCAAGTGACACTTCCTTGCTCTGAGAAATTACAGCATTTTATTCCCATGTCTATGAAAACAAGTATCATAATGATTTCTCAGGATAGCGGTCTTTTGCCATAGAGTTGAGGTTCTGAAGTTGTAAGTGTTTTCTTTCTTATGGTATATCCAGCCTAGTGCCTGCCTCCTGCTGCAGTGTCTGACACAGAAAACAGTTGCTCAAGAAATGTTGAGAGAATGTTTGATTATTTGGGGGAATTTTGTTGAATCACTGGTACTTTTAAGTTTAAATTATTTCTTGGGCTTGAAATGATGGGATGTCATGCACTTTTCAAAAAGTCAGTAGACAGAAAGGACAAGATTACAAAAATCCTCTGGAGAGTTCTCTGCCCTGGGACTGCAGCAATAATCCCTTCACAACTGCCATTTCCAAGAGTCCCTAGCCATGGCTTGGTGGGTCTAGAACTGGAGATATGAGAGGGTGTGCCAGAAGGGAAAGGAAAGAACAGAAGTCTTTCTATGAGATCAGTCCCAGGTTCACCCCTGAATAGACTCCTAGATAGCAGAATCCAAAGTCTAGGCTCTCTAGGTAACGACTAGGCTCTCTAGAATGGCCCTCTAGGTAATTCCTTTCTGTGCCCTGGAATGTCACTTGGAAGAAGGATTACTTGGTGGGAGGAGAGCAGCATTTGGGAACACTGAATTAGGAATGGAAATGTTTCTAAGAAATTGGAAACATGGATAGGTAAGGACCTTCAAGTCCAGCAGAGCACCTGGTCAACCAGACCACAAGGCCAAGCCTTCAAAATGTGGCTGTGAATTGAAGAATTTGCCTCTCAATAACCAACCTAAGTTCAATGACTTCAGAATTTTGAGGTGATCCATAATAAGAAATATATTTTACACTGTAAGCCAACACAAGCGTATACAAGTAGGCATGACTAAACAACACTCTCATATTTGTTTTAATGTATGCAGCATATTTTGATATTTTAAATTCTACTTCACTGTTTTTTGTTTGTTTGTTTAATGCTAGTCATGAGCCATTGCATTGACTTTAGGACCTGCAGTATGAAAATCACTGCCCAAGGATAGCTGAAGAAAGGAAGCAAAGTGAACTGTTAAGTCGTTCAGTTGTGTCCGATTCTTTGCAACCCCACAAACTATAGCCCTCCAGGCTTTTCTGTCCATGGGGTTCTGCAGGCAAGAATACTGGAGTGGATTGCCATTCCCTTCTCCAGAGGATCTTTCCGACCCAGGGATTGAACCCAGGTCTCCTGCATTACAGGCAGACTCTTTACCATTTGAGCTACAGGAAAGAAAGGAGAATATTGTAATTTCTTTAGGAGAGGAATGCTCAGATGCCACAAGTGAGGTTCTTACCCAGGAGGATTGTCATGTATCCCATCATTCATCTTAAGTAGATGATGAAGCCTTGGAGTCCTCAGTTTTGTTCGGGAAACACCAGCCATCACCTGTTAAGTATTAATTGTGTGTTGGGAAGAGACAAAGAGATTAAAAGGGAGAGAGTGAGCATGCAAGTGTGTACTTGAGAAGTAGAAAGTCTATTTCAAAATGTGCCTTTGCCTTTGGACCATCATATGTGGAATGGCTAATGCTGCAGGAAGAAGACGTAAAAGACACAGCAGAATGTTCAAAGAGACTTTTTGAAAAAAACAAAAAACTCATACTTACCTTTTGGGGAACCATACAAAATCAGAGTCTACTAAGTGAATTAATCTGGAGATCGAAGCTCATTCTTGGCCTAGAGAATTGCAAGGCTAATAGGTAAGAGCTAAGCAGAGAGCACGAACTTTTTAATAATATAAAGTTCACAAATATTTTTTCTCCCACTCTTGGGAAAGTAGAAGGAAATAAATTAGAGGCACATGCCAGGACCTTCAACCTTCCTGCCTCCCACCAACTTCTAGAACAACTAAACATCAAGCCTCCCTTAGTGGTTTCCTCTTTGTGTGAACGTGCATGAGTGATGGGAAAGAGATATACTTGAGGCCAGTACATTTTTAACTCCCTGGGAGGTATTTTTTATCTAAACATGCCTTCATTTGGGCCTTCAAAGATGAAATAATGAAGCAACTTTCACTGAGTGCCATATCTTATTCTATCATCGACTTTTTATAGACTTGAACACTTACATCAATTAACACCTTTTAACTCAGGACAAACTCCTCCTCTGGGAACAGTTCTATCCTAAAGAAAATGCAGATATGGTAGTTGTGCTGTCGTTCTGGGCTTAAACGCTATTCTCCACTCAAAACAGCAGCCACAGAATTTGCTGTGGGGAGAGAATACGCCACTCCCAGGGGCAAGTGTGAAAAAATATATATATTTTTTTACATTAAGGGTTATTTCTTTGTGAAATCCCCATTCTACCACATGGCAGAAGTTTAACCTTAATAAATTCAGAATATATCCCTTTGAGCATTTTCTGTCTCTCATTTCTCTTCTAGATTGCACCTTATGTTCTGGATGCCTGACATTTGCCATGGTGGTCATATCCTGCCATCCCCTGAGGTGTGGACATGCCCACCTGCCCCTGGTTCACGGGCCTCACTGCCAGCCCTACCACATGCCCTCAGCTGAACGATGAGTCTTTGGAGGTCTGTTGTGTCCCGCTCTCTCCCACATCTGTTCCTTTTTGGTGTTATGGGAATATTCAACTACTCTCCACTGAAGTGGAAATTCTCATGAGATCCCAGGAAAACATACTTGAAGCTCCAGGATGTGGTATGCTAACAGTCTGATTTCCTTGAAAATATGTGAAATGTAATAAGCAAGGAATACACTACTTTCTTAGGCACCACGTCAGTGCGGTTGCCTCGGGACAACAAGGGCCTTAGGACAAGGAAATCACTGTGCTGAATGTCTTCTCCCACCCCTCCCGCACCCCTTCCACCTTCTCCACGTGCTCTGTGTGCCCTGGGAGACTCTACAGAATCTTCATGTGGGCCTCTCTGCCCTCTGGCTTCAGCGTGGTGCAGCCAGAGTGAGGCCCTGGCAGTAGATCAAAGAGCAAGAGGAGGAGGGAGGAGGGTGTTGAGTTTTCTGGCTCCTTTCCTTCTGAGTCACAGGTGAGCAGAGACTGTATTCCTTTCCCCAAAGCCATGGGGCTATTGGGTGGCCATCTCCTGCAGACAAAGACATAGTAATGGTGCTGCTGTCTCTGGGTTCCAGTAACCACTCCCTACCTTGCCCTTTAGGCCTAGAGATGGTCATAGCCCCCCAATGCATCGCCATCTTTTCTTGGCTTCTCTATACCCTGCCCACTCACTACTTTGTAAATAGTTCCTTCACTGAACTCTCTCTACTTATCCTGCCTGCCTTTGCCATCTGTTTTCTGCTGGGACCTGACTGAATCAGTTAGTTTTTCAGATATTAACCAGCAGGAACACCTTCTGCCTCTAGTTATAGAGTAAGATTTCTTGGATCTGGAGTGAGTCGGTTATATGTGCAATAGAGAGACTGTTCACACTCTACGGTCTTTTACCCATCACATCCATCACTGTGGCTTCCATATATATAGCTTTTTCAAAAGGGACCACCTTGCCCTCAGTCCTTGATGAAGAGGCAGCCTTAGGTGGCCGTGTCTTTCCCCATGTGTCTTTGCCCTGCCCACTACCCTCTTGTCCCCATCTGTCTCCCCAAAGCTCAAAGTCCTCATACCTGGGCCAAGGACAGTACCTTTATAGGTTGGCCAGCAACCTGTGCCATCTTATTGGAAAAGATAAATGAGACTTATCAGTGCCTTCCTTCCTAAAAATGTGAGTCAGGAAAAGTTGAAGGAATAAAATGATTAGTAGCTGTGCTTGAAGTGGAGAAGTGAACAGAGAGTCATCAGAGAGAATCAAGTTGACAGGTAAAGGAAGAGAGAGGGAAGCTACGTATACTAGAAGAAGATGATGCTCATGGGGGAAGTTGGAGGAAACAGTGATTGCACCGATCCAGGCAATAGCAGGACCCTTGAGAACAGAGCCTTCTGAGAGTCCCAAAATGTTTTTTCAGAAGAAGCAGGGGTGGTCCTCTGGACTGCGTCTCGTGAAGTCTGAGTTTGCCTTGTAAGAGTATTGTTTTTACCTAGAGGTTATGCATCTATAGAGGAGCTTGAGAGGAGCTGATGGGCTTTCTGGTGGGCCTTGGGGATGGTCCCTGAGAACCTCCAATTCTTCATGCTCCCACAGCTTTGGATCCTGTCTGAACATCTATCCTCGTCCCAGGGTTCCTGGGAGATTGCCGAGCAGGGTCGTTAAGAGCAAGGTCTCTGGAGCCAGCCTGTCTGGTTTCTATCCCAAATTTGCCACTTATTAGCTACGTGGCCTCTGGGCAAACGGCTAACTTCTCTGTCTCTGTTTTCTCATCTGTAAAATGAGGATAATAATTGTACCCCTCTCACAAGGTCATTGCCAGTGTTAAATGAGTTAATAGGTAGAACAGTAGTTGACACATGGTGTCTCCTAAAATTGTTATTCATGTTTCTTTCACAACCGACCAGACTCCCTTTGCTCATCAGATGGCATTGTGTGTGTGTGGGGGGGGGGTGCAATGGGTGGTGGTAGAACAGAGGCTCCAGCATCAGCCCTCCAGGTTCATACCTCCTTTATCAGCTACATGACTCTGAAACTTACCACATTTCCAGTTTACCCACCTGTGAAACTGGAATCCTAATACCCACCTTGAAAAGTTGTTGCAGGGGCCCATTGTACATGCATAGGCAGGACTGAGCAGTGTCCGATCACAGTAAACACTGAGGAAAACTGAAGTGTTATTACTACTCAGGTTAGTGTATGTGAGCTTCTTTCCTAATGCAGTTTATCTAAAACAGGACTTTTTCATTTACCTAGAGCTCTGTGCTCTAGGTAAAGCTCTATACTCTAGGTGAAATACTCTAGGGCTTCCCTGGTGGCGCAGGTGGTAAAGAATCTGCCTGCATTGCAGAAGACCCTGGTTCAATCCCTGGGTCAGGAGATTGAACTGGAGATTCCCTGGAGAAGGGAATGGCAACCTACTCCAGTATTCTTGCCTGGAGAATTCCATGGATAGAGAAGCCTAGCAGACTATAGTCCACAGGGTTGCAAAGAGTTGGACACAACTGAATGACTAACACTTTTCTTTCTGTAGTCTAAGATGAATCTTCATCTTTGCACTGGTTCTAATGGTGAGCTTACACTTATACCTATCCTCCAAAATTCAGAAAACTTATCTAAGATATTGTTAGTTTCAATTTCTAGATATTTTCAAACTCTAAAGCAAAGGAATATATTGATTAGAACCTAGAGTTGAATATATTGATTAGAACCTAGAGTTGAATACATGTATTTTTGGCCAGCTTATTGAACATCTGTTGACCTTGATCTAGGAACTAGTATCATAAAGATGAATAAGATCTTACCCCTGACCATAAGGAACATATAGTTTAGGGAGAGAAATGAGCATGTGAGCAGTAGGTCCCCTACAATGTGATGCTTCCTCTGGAAGAGAAACTCTCAGAGGGGCAGTGATACTTCAGAGGAAAGAGCAATTAACTCTGCCCACAGACAGAGGCGGAAGCAGCCCCAGGCTTTAATATATCACATTTGAATTGGGTCTTGAAGGATGCATGGGAATTCAGCAGGGAGAATAAGAGAGTGGAAAGGTAGGTAACGCACTACAGGAGCAGGAATAACGTGTTCCCAGACCTGAAGCTGTTTGGAAAGAGGTAGGGGCAGAGACGGAATTGGGAGGGAGAGGAGACGAAGTTGGGTCAGAGCCAGGTGGGGAAGGGACTCGTAGGCACTGCAAAGAAATTTGGCCTCCATTTGCAAGCAGTGGAGGTAGGGAGGGTGGATGTCAGCTTTTAAGGAAAACATAGCCGCTGTTTCACTCTGGCAGTGACTGAAGCAGGAGAGGAAGGTAAGAAAAGTAGGTATATATGGTTACCACACGCTCAGTCATGTCCAATTCTTTGTGACCCTTTGGACTGTAGCCAGCCAGGCTCCTCTGTCCATGGGATTCCCCAGGCAAGAATGCTGGAGTGGGTTGCCATTTCCTCCTCCAGGGGACTGACTCAGGGATTGAACCCGTGTCTCCTTTAACTCCTGCACTGCAGGTAGATTCTTTACCACTGAGCTGTTGGGGAAGTAAAGTAGGTAAAGTGTGCAAAAAGACCCAGTCCCAGCACACCTGAAGTACATATGTAGAGAAGCACAGAACTTTTTAAAGGCATGTTTGGAAGCCAATCAAATGTGAGCTCTGTGTCTCTTGTGACTAAGAATCCTCTTTGGACAGGTAGAGTTAAGGGAAGTGTTTGCAGGAGGAAGAGAGAGAAGGGTGGGTTGAAGCCTTCATTCCACAGCCTTTCTTGGGTCAGAATCACCATTACCACTTGTGATTTCCAAGCAACCTGCAAGCAGGTGATGATTAACCCAATCCAAGTTTGAAGACACCCACCACAGCAGCAGTAAGACAGACTCTGGGGTCTCCTTTCTCAACTTCGGGCTTTCGGCTACTGGACATGAATCTTCTTTTACTGTCCCTGTTAAGACCGTTTCTTATGCGTTGATGGGTGAGCTGAGGTCTGGGCAGCCATGGCGGCAGGGCGGGGGAGCTCTGGGGCAGAAAGGAAAGCAAGCCACGAGAAGGCAGGTCTGCTGGGCTTCCACAAAGTCAGAAGAAGCATGGAGCGGCATGTTTGTTGGTAGAAGGTGGTCTCAGCCAGCTTCTGTTCCCTCTGCTTGGGTTCATGAGGAACCCTGCAAAAGGGACCTGCAGTTAGCATCAAGTGACTCTGGTCGGTGAACACAATCAAATTCCAGAGGAAGGGGTGACATCCCTCGGGCCCCTGCCAGGTACAGAGTTTGACTGGGTTTCCACCATAAGAAGGGTTCCCAGGTGCTGCCTAGAGGAACTTGGACATGCTCACTCCTTTTTTTCCTTTATTCTTCAAATACGCTGTAGGAAACACCACGTGAAGTTTTTAGAAAAAACAAAACAAAACCATGAACCATACTTTACTTTTGTGATGAGCTATTTATAAAATCAGATACTAGAAGCTCTTATTGCCCTGGCAATCTAATTTCGAGAGACCCGGAGGCCCTTAGGACTTTTTTTTTTTCTTTTTCATGCATTTATACACCAGTTTGGAGAAGGCAATGGCACCCCACTCCAGTTCTCTTGCCTGGAAAATCCCATGGATGGAGGAGCCTGGAAGGCTACAGTCCATGGGGTCTCTGAGGGTCAGACACGACTGAGCAACTTCACTTTGACTGTTCACTTTCATGCATTGGAGAAGGAAATGGCAACCCACTCCAGTGTTATTGCCTGGAGAATCCCAGGGATGGGGGAGCCTGGTGGGCTGCTGTCTATGGGGTCACACAGAGGCAGACACGACTGAAGTGACTTAGCAGCATACACCAGTTATCCATCTAAGATGTACCAGGTCACTTTGTAATTCCTGAGTTGCAGACAGCCTTTTCAAATTGGAAACAGCATGCAACCAGCAAAATGGACCCCACATTCAGCTTTGGACCTCTCCCCGAGGTCCCACATCGGTACCACACACACACATCTGCGTCCCCATATTACAGCTGCATCAACAGAGGCTCGCGGTTAAGGGATGGCCCAGGATCGCCCAGTGAGGCCCCGTCTGAGCCAAGAATAAGATCTGGGCCTCATGACTCTCGCTCTATTCCCTTAACGCTCTCTGCCCTTATAAGGTGATTAAATGGTTCTTTTTTCTCCTGAAAAAGCGAGTCGGGGGGAGTGGTGGGAAGTGGGGAGGGGGAGAGTAAAAGGGGCAAAATTAATTTGAATGCAACTATTTTGCCCAAGTCTCAGAACACTGTAGTTCTTTTATTCGTTTGGAAGAAGTGGGTATACAGAACAGCTTTGTTTTTCAATTCATTAACTTCCACAGAAAAAGGCCATCCTTTCTGTTTATACTAAAGGAACTGGATGTCGGAGCCATCACCATGTGCGTGGTGTAAATAAGAAAGGCCACCAATGGAGATCCGCCCCTTTCATGATGGGAAAATAAAAGTTAGTTACTTGGGTTCCAGGGGAAGTTTCTTACTTACCAGATGTCAGCCTTTATTTTTTGTTTCCAAGAAGTAGGTAAAATAACTGTGGTTTTAAAATTCATGCCCTTTCATTTTTTAGAGCCCCGGTGACTTCTAAAGCACGTCTATAGACATAAATGCTTTAATGGAAGAGGAAGGCATCCAGAAAATGCACTGTAGATGAGAGACATCCAGGGAACAAAGTACTCCTGGTGATCATGGGATAATTACATTCTTCAGCCTTGAGCGCTGAGCTGGGTGTCAGTAATTCCTCTACCAAGAAAATCAGGCCCCCAAGGAGTTCTGATAATGCTGTTGCAATATTTCGATGATAAAGGAATGTGATATTTTTGTATGTCTGTTGCAAGAAGATAAATCTAGTTGGGCACATTGACCAGGGGTGACAAGGGGATATTGATAACAAATCTGGACTCTTCACATGTTCCATCTGTACCGTTTGCTTCATTTCACGTTTTTTAGCACTTTTGCCCCAAACTGCAATTCTTGACAAGGCTCACAGTGAATGTGGTGGGGTTGCTCATTTCATAGGTCCAGACTCTGAAAACAAAACTCTCAAGTACACTGTGTTTATTATTCATCTCCAGTTATACTTGCATGATTAAAATATAAAGCAAAGAAAACATTTTAGTAATGTCAGTGCTGACCTTTGAACTTGTGCTTTGCTCCATCAGTGTTGTTTGATTTACAAGGAAGTGACAGTTTGTTTCTGTCTTAAGCTTATAATTTTAACCCAAGTCCAGGAATGACCTCAAGACAGAGGCCAACTTCTTGTGATCAGTGGTGGGTCAGGGACTCAGAGAAACAGCTTCATTTCCAAACAGTAACACAGGCAGGTTTGATGGGCCTAACCTTACAGGCTGGAAGTTTGGAGACTGCCAGGGTTGATTATAGTTTGGAATAAATCCATCAGTCACCTGAGCACCAAGATAGCACACCACCTAAATGGGTGTGAACCTAAGGAATGAATCTCCTCCCTTCAGTGTCTTAACAATTCTACTCCCTACCCTGTCATTTCCAGTCTTGCCCTGGGGGCTCTAAGCCAACCAGATGCTGATCAAGTGACATCGACTCTGGAGTGGATTGCCATTCCCTTCCTCAGAGGATCTTCCAACTCTGGTCTCCTGCATCACAGGCAGATTCTTTACCATTTGAGCTACAGGAAACACTTTTTAAGGTGGTTAAGGCAGCAGCAGCACGGGACAAATGCTAGAAAAACCTGGCTGGGGAAGCCCATCTTATTGTTTTGTGATTTTTCACTTTGATCCCAGACAGGAAGACTGAAGGCTCATTAGCAGCCAGCACCCCTTGTTCCCTAAGGACTGAAGCTTTGAGAGTTAATAACGCCCCCAAGAACAGAGTCTCTTGGCCAGTGGTGCTCAGCATTAACCATTGTACCCAGAAAGCACCCCTGTGCCCATCTCCCACAGCCAGTCCTTACCAAGACCCCTCTGTTCTACCTCTACTGTCTGTCCCCATCCACTGTCTACCTCCTGCACTGGGAACCTCCTCTCCCTCCCACCCTACAGCCAGCCAACCCCATGCAGCAGGCAGCCAGAAGGACCCTTATGAAACAAATCAGATGGAGCCAGCCCTCCAATTAGAATCTTTGAATGACTTCCTGTTGTGCCTAAAACAAAATTTTCAACATGACTTCTAAAGCGCCTGATATTCTGAGTCCTCCCCAGCTTCCCAGCTCAGCCACAGGCCCCTCTCTCCCTTGACTACACGCCAGGTCTACAATGCTGACCTGTATTCAGCTGCTGGACCATGGCAGAGCCCAGCTCTCCAGGATGCCTGGATTTGCATACACTGTGCTCTCTGCTAGGAAGGCTCTTCCTCCTATTTCTATGCTTGGATGACACCTACCCATCAATCAAGTTCCAGCCGAGAGTAGTATTTTTAAACACTCCCTGCTCTTTCAAATAGATTTTTATTGACTCCAGTAGTTTTTTTTTAATCTCTTTCATAATACTTCTCACAGCTAATCACTTATACTTTTGAATCATTATTAGATTAATATCTGTCTCTCCCTATGAGTCCCCTGGAGAAGGAAATGGCACCCCACTCCAGTATTCTTATCTCAAAAATCCCATGGACAAAGGAGCCTGATGGGCTACAGTCCATGGGGTTATAAAGAGTCAGATACAACTAGCAACTTGAGCATACCCTCTATGGGTAGACGCTTCTCAATATCTACCATCCTCTAGTTAAAAAAAAAAGAACCCCAACTTTAATCTGGGCTCTTTGTTATTGTTGTTGTCTAGTCACTAATTTTGTGTCTGACTCTTTTGTGATCTCATGGCCTGTAGTCCACCAGGCTCATCTATCTACATTGTTACCCACCTAAATAGTCTACATTTCCCACTCTCTGATGTAGCTAGATGTGGGTGGGTAACTAAGATCTGGCCAATGACATGTACCCTTCTCCTTCTATCTTCCTTTTTGCTGATCAAAATGCAGATGTGATGACTGAAGTTTGGGTAGTAACCTTGGACCATGACCAGGCTTAGAAAGTTGCAACAGAAAGAAAGGAGCCTGGGTCCCTGAGGATACCAAAATGACTTCCATACCAGCCTGGACTTGTCAAATTTCAATCTCCTTCAATTTGGTAGAAATAAACTTCTGTTTTGTTTAAGCTATTTTTCTTGTTATTGAGCTATATTGAATGAATATTTACAGAAAAATGAATGCTTCTTACTTTAAAGAAGAGAAGAGTGAGTCCATCTCGTATCTTCTCTGGGGAAAGGAGGGGGAGTACAGGCAAGGTGCAGGTCATTAGTTTTGTGTCTTTCACGTGGCATGAATTTTGAGTCTGTTTATCATCTTTTCATAGTTTCACAGATCTTTGTAATGGTTTCTCTTCTTTGATTTTCTCTTCAATCTTTTCAAAGATTGAAGGCAGGAGGAGAAGGGAACAACAGAGGATGAGATGGTTGGATGGCATCACTGACTCAATGGACATGAATTTGAGTAAATTCTGGGAGTTGATGATGGACAGGGAAGCCTGGTGTGTGCAATCCATGGGGTCACAAAGAGTCGGACACAACTGAGCGACTGAACTGAACTGAACTGAATCCTGCTTGCAAATTAGGTCACACAATTTAAAGAGCCAGCTTTTAAAAATTCACATGAATTAAGATTCTCACATCTATGTTATATGTGAGTATGCTTCCACTATAGCTTCACCACATGAAGAAGTGAATTTGCAAACAGAACACCTCATGTGTGATGTGCCCTGTAGATCACGCATCTCGATAAGATCCTCACAGCCCAGTGAGGAGACTGGAATCCATAAGCTCATGTTGGCTCAGAAACAAATGCTTAAGGTAAATCTAAAGTCAGTATAACAGAGTGCCACACACAGGCTTCATAAATTAATTTCTGAAACAAAAACAAAAAAAAAAATCTAATGTTCTAGATGTTTACATACATCACCAGTTAGCAAACTGTGACCTTTATGACCTGTGGACCAAACCCAGGCAGCTCCCTATATGGGTAAAGAAATTTTTTTGGAACACAGTCACACCCACTCGCTCATGTATTATCTGTGGCTTCTTTCAGACTTTAATACAAAGAACTGCAGCAGAGACCACATGGCCCACAAAGCCAAAAACACTGCTACCTGGCCTATCACAGGAAAACTTCGCTGACCTCTAGTTTATGTGATAGGGACACATCTTTCTCAGCCAATTTTTTTTTTAATTGCTCTAATTGTGAAAAACTAGAATGTTCTCTAGGAAGTCCACCTCATTTTCCCAAATGAGCTTCTGAGGTCCTTCTGAGGACCAGTCCGTCTTTGGCACTTTTGGATTTTTGAGCTCTGCTCTGTGGGGGCCTCTGCTTTTGCTGTTTGTGGTGCCTCTCTAGCACCTCTGTGCAAAGACATAGGCAAGTTGGTTTCAGCATTTCTGAGGCTGGGTGCTCACCACCCACATTCCACAGTGAGGGGCTTCTCCTCATGTCTCCTTAAGACCATGTCACTCCTTCCCACCAGCTCCCGATGAAGGTAGAAGTTCTTTGCTGAGGCGTGGTGGCTCAGATGGTAAAGAATCTGTCCGAAATGCAGGAGTACTGAGGTCAAGTCCTGGATCGGGAAAATCCCCTAGAGCAGGAAACGGAACCCACTCCAGGATTCCTGCCTGGAGAATACCAAGGACAGAGTAGCCTGGTGGGCTAGAGTCCATGGGACACGACTGAGTGACTGACACTTTCCCTTTCAAGTTGCATGAACCTCTGCAGCCACAAGGCTCCTCTCTTCCCTGTGGGGACCCCAAATGCCAGCACCCCAGACCCAGGGAAGTCCCTGTGGACCCTCTTCTTTCCCATGGTCTTCCATCTCCCCATTCTCAACACACACTTCCTGTGAACTCTTCCCGAGGCTTGTGTCCTTCCTGTTCCCTCTTCAGGGAAGCGGGGTGAGCTCTGGCCCCAGTGCCTGAGGCTGGGGTGTGTGTGTTGGGGGGAGAGTTCCGATGCAGCTTGCAACCATTCATCTCCTAAAGTGTCTGAATCAGACACACCTCATCACCATGAAGTTTAATTTCCTTTTAAGTGTGTCTACCCCACACACCATTACAAATTAGTGTTAATAAGATACTTGTATTTCTCTCTTCAGCACATCTTTCAAGTAGCACCTTCATATCCTAAGGAAATATTTTCTCCTTCCTGTCCTGAGATACACCCCTAAGTGTCCCCACAGTAACTGGAAACCAGAGGAAGCTTTACATCTCCCAGGTCCCTCCTGCCACAGGGACCTATCCTCTTCTTTAAGGTAGCTTGAGTTTGTCCTTCTGCAGAAACTACTCTTTGTCTTTTGTTGGATGAAGAGGCTGCTGTATGAAGTGAAAGGGTAGCACTGGTACCCCTGAAAGTTTCCATTTGGTGCATTTCTTTTGAGCCTTCATTTCTGGGAAAGGTTTGCAGTGAGCCTTCCCAGGTTTCAGGGGAGAACAGCCTTATTATACCTCCTTCTTCTGAAGTCCACTCTTCACAGGTTTTTTCCCCAGTCATTAGCCAGTCTCCTTGACCTCAATAGATGCCCCTGGCAGAAATGCAAAAGCCAAGTTTATAGACCAGTTGGCATTTAAAGACTCTGGGATTACTACTGAGCATGAAGGAAAATAACAACAACAGTAGTAAAGCAGATGCCATTTGTTAATTGCTTACCATGTCCAGCTTTATGTATATTCCATCACTTGGCCTGCAAAACAAATTCATCGTGTAGGAGCTAGTATCATCTCTACTTTACAGAAGCATTGAGATTAAACAACCTTCCAAGACTGACTCAAATATGAGCAGTCTGACTGTAGATTTCATGGGTAACCCCTTGCACTGTTCTTGCTTTCAGAGTCCCTAACCACCTCCTGCTGCCAGCAAATAGTTGAGCATCTTTCCCAAATAGTTCTTTAGTAGCACACTTCAAAAGCTTTTGACATGGAAGTTCTATCCCTTGGAACTTTTACAAACCAAATAATGAAATTTAAGGGCAATATATCTGTATAGCAATGTTTGTAAACATTTTTATTAGTCTGAAAAGTTAGGAACAACCTAGATGTCCAACAGTAGAGGCTTAATTAAATAAATTGTGGAATATTTATGATAGATTACAGCAAAACCATTAGCAATTTTAAAGTAAAAAATAGTTATGGAAAAGGGATAATATTTACATCATGAAGTGAAAGCATCAGATTATAAAACAGTATTCCATAATCATAGGAGAATGTGCATGTAAATATTTTTAAAATCCCTGGAATATCTCCAAAAATTGTTAATAGTGGTTATCCCTGAGTGATGGTATTTTAGTACTATTTTTTAAAATAAAGTTCTGTGTTTTCCAAGTTTTCTGAATTATAACTGGAAAAAACTATCTACAGCTTTTTTTTTTATCTTTGTCTACATAAAGATCCATTCACAAATTTCCACCCCAAAAGAGACTCTTACTCCCTTTGAGTTACTGAATTGAGTGGAAGATGAAACTCTGGATTTTATGTAGGCAATTGTCTTTTTTTCTCAGCTCTGAAAAAAAAAAAACAAAATAGGTTTCTTATTGGTTAAAATAACTTTATAGTTGGGACTGAAGAATATATTGGGGCTTCCCAGAAGGTGCTAGTGGTAAAGAACCTGCCTGTCAATGCAGGAGACACAGGAGACGTGGGTTCGATTCCTGGGTAGAGAAGATCCCCTGAAGAAGGGCATGGCAACCCACTCCAGTATTCTTGCCTAGAGAATCCCATGGGCAGAGGAGCCTGGCAGGCTACAGTCCACAGAGTTTCAAAGAGTTGGGCATGACTAAAGAGACTTAGCATGCATGTACTGAAGAATAAAATCAAATAGCCTTCAACACCAAAGACATATGATGTACCCGTCTATTCTGGTCTAGCTGAACCAGAATCAGACTAGTTTAACTCATCTATATAAAATGTAGCATACACAAAAGAGAAAATTTTCAGAAGAAATAAGCATTCAACTGTTTGCTGTGCTTCTGTTTCTTTAATGAGTATTTCACAAATAGGTATTAATGCCACCAAGCTAGATTTCGTTAGGAAAAACTATAACAAATATTTGGGAAGGTGTCCTTCAAGATGATTGAGCTCAAACTACAGCTGGCAGAAAAGGGAAGAGGAGGTGGAGGGAATCGGGTGGGCAAGGAGGAGGGGGAAGGAGGAAGCAGAGAGAGGAGGAGAGGTTGAGAAGGACCATGGACCCAGCCTGGATGAGACATAATCTCCATTTCCTTCAAGAGAGCTGGATTGAGGCTATGTTCCATTTTGAGTGTGAGCTTTTCCCAACAGCCTGTTCTAGACCTCACCTGGGAAATGATGGCAATAGAGAAATTTCAGCGCTCACCCCCATCCCACCCCAACCTGAATCAAAATCTGCACAAAATCCCCAGGTTATCCACATGCAAATTAGAGTTAGAGAAGCACTCACCTGCATCTTGTCCAAAGCCCATGGCTATTCTGGAATTACTTACAGAAGATTGACTATCTCCCATCTCTCTTTAGTGACCCCTAGTGGTAAACCCAAAAGATCTACATAACAGGATGACTGAACTTTTTATTTCCACTGAGAACCAACAGCTGTCCAACCCTCCACCAATTGATCTATCTCAAGTACTTGGAAGATTAGAACTCTAGCTGGCCATCCTGATTTAGAAGATCTGATGTAGTCCAATACAAACTGGGAGGGTAATATTTTTCTGCATATCACTGCTTTTGGAACTCAAAAACAACATTTTTGAATGAGATTTTTCTCCGTGAGTGTGTGAAAACACTGACAACTCACTTTTGGTCTCTTGACTGGAGATACATTCAGAAAATTTATTTTTCACTTTATGTTACATCCTTTTAAAATATAATTGTATTTATTTATTTTTGGCTGTGCGAGGTCTTCATTGCTGCACAGGCTTTCCTCTAGTTGTGGCAAGCGGAGGAGGGGGACTACTATCTACTGTGGTGCACAGCCTTCTCATTGCAGTGGCTTCTCTCGTTACAGAGCGCAGGCTTTAAGGGCTTCAGTGGTTGTGGCTCCTGGGATCTAGAGCATGGACTCAATAGTTGTCGCACATGGGTCTAGTTGCTCTGAGGCATGTGGGATCCTCCTGGATTAGGGATCAAAACTTTATCTTCTGCGTTGGCACCTACTTCTTATAAATTGCCATTTGAACTAGCCCTCAGTGAAATCTTTATTCAAAAAAAAAGTGTCACTTTCCAGGCAGATCAACATTCAGTTAGTAACTAAAATTTATATAGTGGTTTGAGTTTTAAGAGAAAAATGGAAAAGTTCAGGGTTTTGTAGAGGTAAAAGAAGTACCCTAGACATCATCTAGAATTTTCCCAAAGTGTATTTCATCTGCAGAATATTAATAGAAATTATGGGGAAAAAGGGTTCCAGAGTGAAATTAGTGTGGGAAACACTGGATTGAGCAAAGGTGGAAAGAGTGTTTTACTGTAGGAGTTCTCTGAGTTTTTATTAAATTAAAATGCCTTGTAGATATCAAAAGCAAATTTCTAGTAGAACACACCTACTTTTTCTTTTAATCTTGCGGAAATCTACTTTGTGGGGCCTCAGAGTTGCTAAGAATTTCATCCTTAGTCACCCTACTTACAGAAGTGCCCAGGCTTCCTGATTCTCAATCCATTTCTCTTTCCCATTATTATCAATTCTGATCTTATCCATCAATCCATCTACCATTTTGTGCTCTATAAATAAATGCAGACCTGTGAAGGAGAAAAGAAAGCAAGAATAAAAGGGAAAAAAAAAAAGGAGAGGAAAAAGAGAAGACAGTGAAATGAAAACTTTGTATCAAATTGGAAGTAGGAGCTTAGACATCAATCAACCAAATGGAGAACAGCATTTCTGAGATGCTTTCCTTCTCAAGGAAGGAGTCACTGTGAATTGGTCATGATGAGGATTCACATCAGACCACTAGGGCACGGTTCAAGTACTCCAAATTCCTCCCTCAGACTGATGAACACAAAACATCCATTTCCTCTATTTACAAGGAGGCTACAGACACAGCCATACATGTTGCTGCTTGGTCCTTCAGTACTTTTGGCCTGTCTTTAGAGGTGGGGTCTGCATTCTTCAAAGGAAGTCTGTCTGTCATAAGTACTCTCCGAGAGAATCTTAGAGATTAAAAGTGTCATGTCATCTGGCATTTTGTGCCTTTTATTTGAATTCATTACCACAAACTGATTTCAGACTTGCCCACTGTATGCTGGCCTGTTTCACTGTCAGCTGCATGTCCGTGAATCCCCTTCCTTATCTGGTTACAAGTTAGAGCTGATTGAAAATGACACTCAACAAGACTTGGGGAAGATAGAAGCGAAAGGTCCTGAAGGTCATCGTAGAGTGGGGGGTGAGAAGTGCCTCTCCACTGTGTATTCCTCTGTCCTTCCCAACGGCCAGCCCTTCTGCTCAATGGCAACACTGGGCCCGCCACTAAATGCACTGCTGTGGTAGCCTTGATGAGCCGATGGCCCGCCCCCTGTCTCCCACCCAACGCTAGAGCTGGGTGAGTGTCCCTTCAAGATTCCCTGCGAACTCTGACTCATACGCCAAAACCAGGGCTTTTCGCCAAACCTTCAGCTCCCGTTTTCAGATCCTTCCTTCCCCCATCTCTGTCTGCAATCTCTATATGAAATT
This sequence comes from Oryx dammah, assembly GCF_014754425.2. Taxonomy (NCBI): domain Eukaryota; kingdom Metazoa; phylum Chordata; class Mammalia; order Artiodactyla; family Bovidae; genus Oryx; species Oryx dammah. Next base: position 80,841,947 of record NW_024070185.1, on the reverse strand, counting down.
CTTCATTCCATAATATTGACCATGGTTCAGCTTCTCTGAGCCCTGACTGATACACTTCTGAACTCTGGTTCTTTTGTTCTTCTGCTAGATTTTGATGTTTCCTATTTTCCTATTGGGATGTCCTAATGTCAGATTCTGGTTGCACCTGATTCTGTTTTTCTTTCATGGACCAGATGATGTTTCTGCTCATCCTTCACTTTTGCACTGGACATCCTATTCTGGAAGTGGTGTCTTTGGATACTGCTTTCTACCACAAAATTTACTCTGCTTATCACCTTCATGCAGTGTTTGACAAAGGTCTCTAGTCAAAAAGAAAGCTGGTAATTGAATGTTATATTCATGTTACTAAAGAATTGAAAGGCATTTTAGAAGTTTTGCTTTTTGTGACTGAGAGCTTAAAGTCAGAGGTTTGCACTAGACAGAAATAGAGATGTAAAATGTGATTCAAAGAGCGGTGATCTTTCTAGCTAGGAGTATGAGAATAATTAATTATAGGCTGCAGTTTAGCTTGCTTCAGGTGCTAATTTTTAGCTCTTAATAATATGTGATGTTATGAACACTTCTTTCAATCTTGGTGCAATAACAGGATACTAGTTTCTAAACATCATTTTGGGAATGATAATGTGGTCATAAAATCCTTGGGAATAACTGAGTGCTCTGAGTTCATTGCAGTTAATGCCCTGTAATACAATGTTTTTAAAAGCAGAAGGGATTACAGGATGTTCTGTCAGTGCAGTACTTCTGGGCAGGTCTTGTTGATTTCCTATTGACTAAACTATTTATAGCTCTGCAGGGATAAGGTTAACTTGTAGAAAACTGATTGCAATGAGAAATGATTCTAATTTGAAAATAAAACAAACTATTCCTACTCATTACAACACAATTTTATCTGACAGAGATGGATTTGGTTTCCATCTGATGGAAAAGATAGCCCCAAACCTCCCCAGACATTGCGGCTTATTACTTTGTAGAATGTTAAACAGTTTTTCATCTACTAGCAAGTTATTTCAGCATCCCTTTGATTGTCTGACTATATAAATTTGTTCTTTAAAATCTTCACTGAACCAGTCTTAACATTTTACTGGTCCCCTCATCAATTAATGAGTTATACACTTTTTCTTGTGTATATAATTTATATTTATATGAGTCACGTTTTAAGCTTTTTTGAAAAGTATGGTATATCAACAGCCAAAGAGATAGTCATTTACTCATTTATATTTCCTTTATGGCATGTATATCATGTTACTATAAACCAAGTTTGAGGTTCCAACTCATTTAAAAATAATTTAAAAGGGCAGCTGCTTAGTTTTAACCTCTCTTTTGCATTCATTCTCAAACACGGAAATGTCTTACTACCTAGTCTGTCTTACTACCTAGTCAATATCCCAAGCACTATAACACATACCTGGAGAGATAAGACACCCACCTGAGGCAGACTGTGCCATCAGTCTTGGCTCAGCTTTCACCACACTGATGAGAACAGGTAGAAACTCCCGGAGTTTGAAATTTCTATATCTCTTGGTCCTTCCTTTAGGATAAAATGGTAAGAAGAGGACCCATGTCTCCCACATGGTAGGGCGGATTCTTTACCAGCTGAGCCACAAGGGAAGCCCAAGAATATTGGAGTGGGTAGCTTATCCCTTCTTCAGCAGATCTTCTCCCCCCAGGAATCAAACCAGGGTTTCCTGCATTGCAAGCAGATTCTTTACCAACTGAGCTATGAGGGAAGCCAAAGTAGACCAAAGCCTTAAAGAGTATTACAGTATTTATTTTATCAAAGCCAAATAAACTAAATAAACAAATCATGCACACAAGCAGCCAATGGAACTGAAACCATGGGGGTTCACACTTCAGGTCCTCTGTACTTGACCCCTATGATGGCCCGTGTCACCTAGTTCTTTACCAGACTCACCTGAGGCTGGGCACCTTTCACTCCTCCCTGGAGGCTGAGGGACTTGCCCCATAGCGCCCTCTGTGCTGGTGTCCTCACGCTCTCTGCCCCTCCCTCCTTCCACATCCTGTCCTTCTTCTGGATCTTTGAAGAAGGTGACATGCTTTTTCTCTACTAGCTGGAAAAATTCTGTGTGTGCCTGTGTGCACACATATACATCATACCCTCCATGATTTCCTGCTCATCCTTCAGTTCAGACAGCATTTCTCAAGAAAGCTTTTGTAGCCACTCCAGACCAGAACAGACTGTCCTGTTTTACACTCTCACAGACTCCGTGCTTTTCCTTCCAAGCTCTTGTATGCGATTATGTCTGTCTCTCTCATTGTCAATAAAATCCGGGATCATTGTATCACCAGCCCTGGCAAAATGCCTGGTACATAGAAGGTGTTCTTGAATGAATTAATAAGAGCTCAATGCCTATTTGTTACATGGATGAATAGATGGCTGTTTGGTCTGTTATAGTCCCTAAAAGCAAAAGAAGCTGTTAAAATAGTGTGACTCTGACTTACTGTTAATGTCTGAATAAAAGAGGCCATTCAGATTTTGGACTGAGTTTGACAACATACTGTGTTGAGTTGTGGGGAGTCATTCCTCTACACTTCCAGAGGGAACTGGTAAAGCTCTTTGGAGGACAATTTGGCAAAAGCTTTAAAGACTGTAAAATTCACATACCTTTTGACCCCATAATTCAACTCTCAGAGATATATTCTCTCTGTATGTCTGCACATTCATGAAATGTCTATGTTCAGTGTTACTTACTATACCATCTTACTTAATAAAGAACTACTGAAACAATGTAAATGTCCAATGATAAGAAACTGATTAATAATGCAATGGATACTGCAAGCCATGGAATACACTGCAGCCATTAAAAAGACTGAGGTGGGTTTGTATATATTGATAAGGAATGATCTCAAAGATTACCATATCATTAAGTGAAAAAATTCTGCTATGTCTGTGTATATTCATTTATGCATAGGTTGTTTCTGAAAGCAGTGGTTGCTTTGGGAAGGGGAGATGTGTGTCTGAAGGGCAGGGGTAGGAAGGAGACTTATGCTTCATTAAATATGAGTTTTTAAACTTTTAACTTTGTGCCATTATCATGCATTAGCTATTCCAGAAATAAAGAAATGCAAGTCTAAAAGGTGTTTAAAAAGTTAGTGGAGTTTTTTGTGTAGTAAATGAAAACAAATTAATAGGAGTTACATCTGGACTAAGTTTGTTGATATTTCTTTGATTCTTTAACCATAAATTTGCACACATGTATGATCAGTGTATCGCTCACTTTAGTCATTTCTTCTCTCCTAGTTCCCCCAAACCTATCAGTCTTTCAAATGTCCCCAAAGCCTTATCTAATTTAGAAACAGGGGATCCCTTATTTGGGAGGCCCCCAAACCGCACCTCATCTGGATGAATGTTGAGGCTCTTGACATAAAAATCTCACCACCCTCGTGAAACCCGCCCAGCACATCTCAGCCTACTGTATTGACTTTGGCAATACTTGTTGGCCTTGTCATGCCAATAACATTATTGAGACTAAATTGAACAAGCATGTGGCTATGTCCTCCAAATGTTTTCTGATACAGTTAAATGGAAAACTGTAGATTACATTTATTTATTTTGTGATAAACCCTTTGTTTATGTTGCTGGTGATCCAGAAAAAGTGGTCTCTTGCAACACGCCATGACCTAAACAACGACAAGTTGAATTACTATTTCATTTACTGTAGGAGACATTCCACCATGTGTTTCACAGAAATGATTTTTGACACAACGTAAGAAATGATAAATTACACCCAACAAAAACAAAAGAGAAACTTGGAGTTTTACAGCAGATGATTGTAAAGAAAACATTTATTTGCATGTCTGTCTCCCACATTTTCAAGAAACAATGTACTTGAAACAAAAAAAGACCCATGAATAGTAAAAACACTTCATTTTCCTCTTATAATTGGAAACATTTGGAGAAAGCACTTTGTCTTCTCAAACTGCATATTTATGGCTTAATTTTACATGGGGAATGTTACTATACCTTTTCCTCTCATTTCATTGTTATTTCAGTTTTAACAAATGACTAATATCATATTATTGAGACAAATGAAGCAAGTACAATAGCATTTCTAGATATGAACACACCAGTGCATTCCAAGGTGTTCTATTGAAGTATTAACCTAGTCTGCAAGTTCATATAAAAGAAGAAAGCAGGGCTGGAAATGCTTTCCACACCCCAATCAGTAATAATAGTCAATGTGTGGCCAAATTGCACAACGATGACATGAACTTCTGGTCACTGAAGTTCACACAAAATCATCATAAAAAGTGAGATCCAGTATGAAAATACTCATAGGACTTCAGGACATCAAAGAATAACTCTCTCTAATTGGTTTTAAACAGGCTTATGATGTCTAAATCCTCCCTTTCTTTTGAATTATTTTTCAATTATTTAAAACTGCTTTGAAAGAAATTACATGCATGTCACCTAGCAATGAGACAGATACTTTTATTGTTAAAAAGCAGCACTGATTTCTGTTTTTCAGAAATAATGACTTTAGAATTATATTAACTTTTTGGAAGCTAAAACCATTATTTTTAACAGTTTCCAGGATTAAATCTATTTATATTGACTAACTTCAAGCTGCAGATGAATTAATGCAATAATCCAGGAACATAATTTCCAGTTCAATTATCCCAGTAGGCTCACTGAGAAGCAGTGTTTTTTATTTTTTCAAATCAGTTGATCCAGGATAGTTATGATGAGGGTTTATATGGTTCTAATGGGTGACTATTTGTTTCTGTTTTTAAATTTTTAAAAACTATCTTTACCATATTTTAGGGCATCATTGAGAACTCAGCTAAGCAGTTATTCCCATGCTGTATTTGGCCCAAAGTTATTTCTTGAGCAAAATTCTGACTCTGTGTAGGTCTCACTCTTGTTTGCATATGAAGTAGTACCCCTGATTTGACTCTTTATTTTCATATGTTGTACCAATTTCATCAACTGCTTCTCTATTTTTTAAAGTACACAGACTATCCCTTCCCAAAGTAAAAGGTTTCAACACCAAGAACTAGAAAACTCCACCATATTTAGTATTTATTATTCATATATAGTTGCTATTATGTTATTGTTTACTTAAAAATCTTTAGGCAGACTGTCTCAAGTTTGGACTCAGAGTTCAGTGTCAGCTAAGACCCAGGCACTCTGTCTCTTTTCTCAAGACTGTCCTCAACCAATTGGCTTTTCAGTGTCACGCTTTTGGCCTCATGGTAGCTGCCACTGCACCAGACATCACATCTATGTTCAAAACAGGAACTAGGGAGAAGAGGCATTTAGAGAAAGAGACAGGCAAGAGAAGTGAAGTTGGGAATAGGCATTGCATTAGCTAAACAGTGAGTGACTATCTCAACAAGTAAGCCAATTGCCAGAATGTCCTGGCCTCATCTGAGGACTGCCTCAGGGTGTCTGTTCCTAATATCCTATATAGTTTCTAAGAAAGCCAAGCAGTCTCTCCAATCCTCTAGAAAATTTGAGATCTATCCTTGAAACTTGCTGCATCACTGGAAGCGTTTTTGCCATTTGCAGAATCACTGTCATTTAGTTGAACATTAGTGTTGCAGCTTAAACATTTATGGAATCGCTTACACAGCAGGACCCAAGCCCATGAAACCCATTATTGGGCTTTGCTGTAAAAACGTTCTTAAAAACAGTTTACATGCACTGCTCCTTACTCTCAAAAGTAACCCCTAATATTTTTTTATTTGTTGTTTTTAGATTTCCATGCTGGGATTGATTCACTTGCTCTAGGGAAATTGGGATGCTGTCTTCTTCCAGTAACAGAAATAATGTGAAACATGCTCCCTTCCACTTAGGTCTGGGTACCAGGAAGCACTGATCCACCTTTGATGCACGGCTGTCACAGGGCATGGTCCTAGAGACACCTATTGTCTTCCTGTTCTCCCTAATCTGGTTTCCATTTTGTTATTGCTTTGTTGACTGTGTTCTGCTGTAACTCACCTCAAATTTTCTGTGGAAAAAGAGGCAATCAGTAAATATGGAAGAGAAAAGTAACGTGTTTCTATTTCAACACATTTAATCAAAGCCAAGTCAAAGGCTAACATCATTCCAACGGCGCATCAAAGAGGCCATTGTGGAGAATAGTTTGTTTGAAACACAGTACATTTTTTCTTACCACATAGGACATTCCCAGGTTAAATGGATCCTAAACAACTAGAGATTGAGTTCTGAAGTTCCTATTTTTGTATTTTCTATACTGTTTATATCTGTTTCTACTTTTATGTATGTCATTTCCCCAATTTTTCTCTTCACAAACTTAGTGCTTGGAAATCACCCAAACATCAATACATTCACCTTCACTTTTGCAGAGCCTGTGTCTGTGGCAGGACTGGCTAGCTGCCCATCAAATGTGCATCCTCCTCTTCCATATGAACAGAATCTTGAATTTGTTGGGGGTACCAAAGTGCTCATCTAAAAAATGTATATTTCCCAATCTCCTTTTCAGCTTAGAATGAGCATGTGACCTAACGCTGAGCAATGGGATTAGCTGGAGTTTGTTAAAAGGGGTCCCTTAGGAAAGTCCCTTAAATGAGGACACAGTCAGATGATTTGAAAAGAAGATGTTGAGACAGGACTTGGGGGCGGGAGATTTCCTCTGGAAGTGATTACAGGAAACAGAAATGGAGGGGAGAGTGAGACAAGGAAGGGTGAAAAGGATAAGAGGAGGCAGTAACAGGCCCGTTATGGTGGAGTCCTCAGTGCACTGAGGACCCTCTAAGGAGCTGTGTAGAACCTGCCTCATGATGGTTTCACTGGAGAACAGGCAGGTTGGGGCTTCTGTTCCCTATTGGATGGAATCATCCTGGGGCTGTTAATGCCTGTGTGCTGACTCGTTGTTCTTGTGTGTAGTTGACGGTCTTCTGTGACTCCAGCAAAGCAAAGAGATGCTACGTGTGCGATGCTCTTAATTGTGCCTGGAACTGTGTGTGAGGCTGGCTGAAGTGAGGTGCCTGAGGGAACGTGGCTGGAGCATCCTAGCATCTGCCAGAGCCAGCTCATGCCCATGTTCATGCCACTTTTCCTCCTTCCTTCTGCCCAGCGTGAAAACATGACAGCTGGAGCTCCGTAGCGGTGTGCATGAAGGAGGGCCATCCTAAGAAGGCCTGAATGGAGAGCTGGCAGTCATACGCTTTTAGCTCCATGTCACCATGGAGCTAATAAAGCCTTGGATCATATAACTTCCTAGCCTGTTACATGAGAGTATAACCCCTCACATTATTTAAGCCTCAGTCGTTAGGTTTCTCTTTAGAGTTGAACTCAACCTTGACTGATCCATATCCCTAACACAAGCTACACTCACCAAAATCTGCTATGAAGTGAAGTGAAAGTCGCTCAGTTGTGTCTGACACTTTGAAACCCTGTGGACTGTAACCCACCAGGCTCCTCTGTCCATGGAATTCTCCAGAATACTGGAAGTGGATAGCCATTCCCTTCTCCTGGGGATCCTCCCAACCCAGGTATTGAAGCCACATTGCAGGTTGATTCTTTACTGTCTGAGCCACCACAGAAGCAGAATCAACTATATGGATATTGTTAATAAGCCATTGTTTCTTTGTGACCACAAAATGTTCCCAGCAAAGCTTCCCAGTTGTGAGCAGGGTCCGGAGAGTCCTGTTGCCATGGTCTCCAGAAGTCTGTGCTGTGTCCCTCTACCAGACTCCTCTGTCCGTGGAATTCTCCTGGCAAGAATACTGGAGTGGGTAGACATTCCCTTCTCCAGGGGATCTTCCCAACCCTGGAATCGAACCCAGGCAGGTCTCCTGCACTGCAGGCAGATTCTTTACCATCTGAGCCACCAGGGAAGCCCACAGATTTCCTACTCCCTTGTTTTTTAAAGTTTATACCTGAATTTTTTCATAAGTGTAAAGAGTTGTGAAAGAATGTAATTTCTGGCATAATAAAAATGTCAGTATTTGTAATGGTGGAGATGATTCACCACCAAGACCCTCCTCTGAGGAAAGACTTGTTGCCTCTCAGCTGCCTGCTGCTGGAATACTGCCAGGCCCTGGCTGTAGCCCTCTCAGATCTGCCTCAGTTGCAGACCCGCCTCGCCCTAGGTCGTGTCTTTTCTCAGGCAGCCCACATCGCACAGGGCAGGGGCGGGTGACCCTGAGAGACCCTTCTACTGGCAGAGCTCCCACAGGGGTGCCAGATCCTCCACGGGCTGCATCAGTCTGCCACTCCTGCCTCTCCCCTCTTCTTTCCACAGGAGTCCTTCCAGAGGCATCCCCAGTGAACATTCTGCACCCCAGGCCTCATGTCACAATCCCCTTCCCAGAGACCCAACCTACAATTTCAAACTAAAATGATTTTCATATTCCTCTGTGGCAAAGATATAACTCTAAATTTAATTTAAACATCCCATGGTACCATAAGGTTTCAAGCAATTAAAAATATATTCTGGATTGAGGTGCCATTTCATTGTTATTAGAACTGGTTAAAAGTCTTATTCATACTGATTTTGATCATTTTTAAAAAGAAAAAGGTCATTTTAATGGAAATAAATCTCTTACTGTGATTAAAGTCTATTTATGACCCCTAGAATGAAGGATCAACATCAGAGGATACTAATCCCTCGTGGCTCAGTGGTCAGGAATCCATCTGTCAATGCAGGAAATGCGGGTTCTATCCCTGGGTCAGGAAGGTCTTCTGGAGAAGGAAATGGTAACCCACCCAAGCATTCTTGCCTGGGAAATCCCATGGACAAAGGAGCTTGGTGGGCTACAGTCCATGGGGTCACAGAGTCAGACACAATTTAGTGATTGAACAACAACAAACAATAATATTTGAATTATGACCTTGTTAGGCACTCTGGAAATTTTTCATATCTTGAGGCAGTTCACTAGAGAATATTCAGGAAGGGTAAGGTTATCTGTGAAGTGAGAGAAGGCCAATTTTATCAGTAAAAGTAAAGATGAGAAAGGAAACCATCATAACACCTCTTGATAAATTTTAGAAAGAGTACAATTGCAAGTTGGTTCTTTGAAAATGTCCAGGTCTGTATCACAAGCTAGTATGCCCTTGAGAAAATATGTGTACCCAATTTGAAACCTGCTGTCCATTGCACAAAGTTCTACTGTTATTTGTTCTTTGCTTCATTTCCATTTTTGACCCATGGATCATACCAGTCAATCGCAAACCACTTTCCAGGAGATATGACAACAGTCGATTGTAGACAAGCCAACAATCAACAGCCTTACACAGAACGATGAACTGAGCCAGTCAGAGGCCCTCTTTTGGGAGGATTTGAATTGGTGACATAAGGAAAGCCATGCTGTTAGAAGAGAGCAAGACGTGAGGTCACCCAGAAAGAGAGGAGCCAGAGGACAGAATCTCAGCCATATGGGACCCCAGCCACATAGGAACCCCATGAGACAGGAGCAGAGAAACCGGGAGGAAGCCTCCGGCTTCTGGGGCTGCGAGTGCCTGGCTTCTCAGAGCTCCTAAATCTTTCCCTGTCCATAGTCAAAATGACTGTTTTGGCTCTCTACTGCTGTGTAACAAATCACCCCAAAACATCTTATAGCAAGTCATTTATTTTGCTTATAAATCTGCAATTTGGCAGAGTTTGGCAGGAACAATTCATCTTTGCTCTGTGACAACTGGGGGCCTCCCGGGGATGACTGGGGGTCCAGATCACAGAGCTAGCACCCAAATTCAGGTCATCCATTCTGACTGAGCTACTCCTCCAATACTCCAGGTTGCTTATTGGAGGAAAGGTGGACATTACCGTTCTGAGCAAGTTGCTGGCGTCACATCACTCCCTGTTTTTCCCAGAGTCATGTTTACCTCACACTTTCTTTTCAAAGGTGAACATGGAGCACTCCACAGTCTGAAGGACATAGAATAAGAGCTGCAGTTAAGGTCCACCTGTTCTGCAATTTGACCTGACTGTACTGATTCAGGGCATGGATGGAGATCAAGTACTATGGTGGCCCAAGGTAGAACCTGGTCAAAAGAGTTCCTGCTTCATCTTGGAAGAATTACTAATGGAGATGCTTAGGGCCCCAGGAAAGAATACAGAAAGATCACAGTGTTCTCTAAACATGTCTCAATCATCCTCTCAACCAGAGGCCTCAGACTAGTGGTCTGCAGAGGAAAATCCTGCCTACAGACATATTTATCTTGTTTGTCTCACACTGTGCTTCCAAAAAAAAGTAATTGCGAACTTTTAAAACTTGGGAGACATTACATTTACGATGGCTTTCGTGCCCTCTTGAGGAGACTGCAAAGACATGGAATCATGGGCCCGCTTGCTCACATGGCGAATGTCGGCAGGTGCTGAGTGGCCGCAAGTCCCTGGCTCTCCTCACCTGGAGCTCCTGCCTGCCCCCTCAGTCTTCTGAGCTTGAGATCCTCCTGGCTCTTGCGCCAGGTGTGTGGTAACATTTTACTTTTGCATTTCACACAATGTCTTCCCAGCACCCACCCAGCAATTTTGAGAAGCTTTGTTTCAAGGACTTAAGCTGGCACAACGACAGGGTCAATGCATAAACAGCAAGATGGGGGTTGGCCTGGGAGTCATAAAAAGTCACCGACTCCTCCATGTCATGAGGTTCGAGCTCTCCCTTTTTAAAAGATGCCTGATGAATTTGAAGCCTGGTGGGTTAGTTATGACCAGTAGGTCCACGTGAGTCATAGTTTAGCCTAAAGATTTTGTCCACAGGTTGGGTGTGAGGATTTTGCAAGTATAAAAGAGGCCCACTTACCATGTGGTATTAGTTTCTCCCAGCCACATATTTTTATTAACACTTTTTCAACTGCATTCCTCATGATCGTTTTACTACCTATTAAATGCAAATTCCCAGGTCCTAATCTTTCACCCTATGATGGCATTGTTAACACAGCAGGCAGTTTAGATCAGACCTACTGCCTGCTGTGCAGGGAGTCCTTTGTCAAGGACACCAGGGGCTGCAAATCTTGCCCACACTTTGAGCCCCAGCAAAGCTAGGCAGCCTCAGAATTAAAGTTATTACTGGCTTTGGCCTTGTTTTCCAGGACACAACAGCCTGGGGGTAAAAGTAACATCATAGTGTTACTCTGGCCCTCCTCCCACCAGAGGAACTCGGGAACCCAGTTTGCCAGGGACTTCCTGGAAGGAATCCCTTACAAGTGACCTTTTCAGGTGCTACCTGACTGACATTCATCGTCTTTCCCCTCTGATGCTCTACTTCTCCCTGGTGGGACCTGAAGCCTAGGCCACCCAAGTTCCCCAGAGACTGTCTCACCCATGCCATGACGCCCCAGGCATGCTGGTCACATGTGGCTGTAACAGGGACCCCGGGAAAAGGTCTGTCATCATCCCCGCCCTATAGTCACCACCCCCCGACCCCCCCCCCGCAACACAAACACATATGCAGTGGTGCCTAGCTCTGAGCTTAGGGAGACCACCACAGCCTCTCCTCCCAGGCCCCAGCAATAGTCCCTCAGGCTGGGATGAGCCGAGTGGTTGACATGGTGATGCATGCTCAGAGCCGCCCTCCTTTCTACTGGCCCACTGACTGTGAGCCACACCTGGGCCCTCAACTCTTTCTTGTCATGAGAGTTTCCTTAGGTGCCCCTAGGCCCTCAAAATGGGGGATAAAATAGTGTTCCCTGATCCCTCTCAGTCCCTTCTAGGTCCCTTTCCTCTGTATGATTTTCTTCTCGCTACTTCCTGTTGTTACTGAACCAAACTTGAGTCCACTCACCTAAATTCAGTAAAACCAATGTGCCGACCCTGGGTCGTGGTAAAGAAAAATGCGATGTTTATTGTAAGGGGCCAGACCGGGCATCTGGGGCAGCTAGTGCTCAAAAAAATGCAAATGCGCCAATGGGTTTCAGGGAGGCGTTTTTATTTTTTAATTTCTTAAAATTTTATGTATTTATTTTTGGCTGCCCTGGGTCTTTGTTGCTGCCAGCTTTTCTCGAGTTGCAGTGAGCTGGGGCTACTTTCTAGCTGTGGGGTGCGGGCTTCTCATCGTGGCGGCTTCTCTTGTTGTGGAACACAGGCTCTCGGTGCACAGGCTTCAGGAGCTGTGCTGCATAGACCTAGTTGCCCCACAGCGTGCGGAATCTTCCCAGCCCAGGGATCAAACACATGTTTCCTGTGCTGGCAGGCAGATTCTTAGCCAGTGGACCACCAAGGAAGTCCCTTAGAGAGGCAATTTTAAGGGCCAGGTGAGGGAGGGGAGTCACAGGGTTTGTGATCAGTTTGCAAAAAACTTTCTGATTGGTTGATGGTGAGGTAATAGGGTAGTGTCACATTATCAATCATAATGTGATTCTAATAAAGTCTGATAGGGATCTTCCCTGGTGGCTCAGACGGTAAAGCATCTATCTGTAATGCAGGAGACCCGGGTTTGATCCCTGGGTTGGGAAGATGCCCTGGAGAAGAAAATGGCAACCCACTCAAGTACTCTTGCCTGGAAAATCCCATGGACGGAGGAGCCTGGTAGGCTACAGTCCATGGGGTTGCAAAGAGTCGGACATGACGGAGTGACTTCACTTCCACTTTAATAGGGAAATAATTAGGATCTAATAGGTCTGGGGCTGCATACTCATGGTTATCAAGTAGTTGACATTTTCCCTTTGGTGGGGAGTTTTAGCATCTGCAAAACTCAGGAAATGTGCATCAGATACTATCATCTAAGCACTTCAGAGAGGAATTAAAGCAGAGGATCTGGTGGGAGGGTCTGTCCCTATAGGGTCCTGCTCAGATCCTACGCTATCATATCTTAATTTTCTGTTTATGATCTATCTCCTGTCAACTGGAATGTAAGCACCATGAGCAGAAGTCCTGATTTGCTGAATGCTGAGAAGGCAATGGCACCCCACTCCAGTTCTCTTGCCTGGAAAATCCCATGGACGGAGGAGCCTGGTGGGCTGCAGTCCATGAGGTCTCTAAGAGTTGGACACAACTGAGCGACTTCACTTTGACTTTTCACTTTCATGCATTGGAGAAGGAAATGGCACCCCACTCCAGTGTTCTTGCCTGGAGAATCCCAGGGACGGGGGAGCCTCTTGGGCTGCCGTCTATGGGGTCACACAGAGTTGGACACGACTGAAGCGATTTATCAGCAGCAGTAGTATTCCTAGTACCTAGAAAAGTGCCTGTCATACAGTAGGTACATAATAAATATGCTGAGTGAAAAGTAGAGACAGATTTATTTTCTAACCCATAAACATAATTTCTTTCCTTTATTAGCCACAAATGAGAAGACATGGAGAGCAGAAGATAGGATAGGACAGAGTTATGGGGCTTTGCCTGCTTTTTGCTGTCTGCATTGGCAATACAAATGGCCAAGAAGGAGAGGTATGATATTAAGACTGTTTCCAAAATGGTACAGGTTTGATCCTTTTGAATGACGATGGCATTCCTCTGGGGTGAACAAAGGTTTAGCTTCATAGCTTAAGTGTAGTGGGTTATGCCTTCTCTGAGCATGGAGATACCCATCTTCCCATTTGTTATTGTATCAGGTACAATCTCAGTCACTATCTACAATAGAATGATAATGTGTCTGGCACTGTATGAGTGTAGAGTGGCAGATGACATTTCAGAGTGAAACAATAAACAAGTAATCAAACAAATAGACAGGATAATTTCAGACAGACAGTGACCAGTCTTTGAAGATGTGATAGGGTTTGATTCCTAGTGGGTATTGTTACCTATTTGTGGCAGCCCAACTTTTAGCTTGCAGATTGATCTAACTTAGCCTATGGAAGTAAGCACTTTAAATTGCTTTTAAAATATTTAATCCAACCAGGAAACCAAAAAAGTTTGATCTAGAAGGCTTCATAGCATTTAAAAATTCACTGGTATTTATATCTTTTGGCTAAAGATGATTTATAGTTCTAATCTGAGTTCATGATTCTATCTCACTTAGCTTACTCATTTCTGATTTTTAACAGGTTTCGTTCTAAAAATTACTTATTAAGGATCTTCTGTGTATCAGGTTTGGCTTCCCAGGTGGCCCTAGTAGTAAAGAACCTGCCTGCAAATGCAGGAGACATAAGAGAAATGGGTTAAATCCCCAGATTGGGAGGATTCTCCTGGAGGAGGGCACAGCAACCCACTCCAGTATTCTTGCCTGGAGAATCCCAGGGAAAGAGGAGCCTTGCGGGCTACATTCCATAAGGTCTCATGAGTCGGACAAAACGGAAGTGACTGAGCACACACCCACATATCAGGTTTAGGAGCAAGAGATATGGGAAGGAGCATGACAAAGATGAAAGTCTTCAATGTGTAGGAGACAAGCAGGGCCTTTGGAATCAGGCAGATCTGGGTTAGAATCCTGGTTCCTCCTCTTCCTTGCTCAATCACTCAGTCATGTCTGACTCTTTGCGACCAAAATAGACTGTAGCCCAACAGGCTCCTCTGCCCATGGGATTCTCCAGGCAAGAATACTGAAGTGGGTTGCCATGCCCTCCTCCAGGGGATCTTTCTGGCCCAATCATTGAATCTATGTCTCTTACATTTCCTCCACTGGCAGGAGGATTCTTTATCACTAGTGCCATCTGGGAAGCTCTCCTCCTCTTCTTTACTAGCTACTAAATTTTACGTCTTTGAGCTACTTCTTTCTTTTGTAAAATGATCATATCCAGTTTACAGAGCTGTTAGGGTATTTAAATGATGTAAAGTACCAACCCCTGTGGCATCACATAAAAGATGTTCCAGAAAAGGAAGCAGTTTCCTCCTTGAGACCCTCTGCTTCCTAGGAGCTGACAGAAGCCTGGAGTGATTAAATAGCAGATGCTCTTGAAGGAACTGGTACACATGGAGGCTTCAAATGTCACCCAGTTGCCTGGGTGTGGTGGGATACAGGAAGCCACGGTGGTTACTGGTGGTGGCACATTCTCTGTGCTTGAGGCATGGACAGCTCAAGTGGAGGCAGTCAACTTCTTTGGGGCTATGGCTCCCTTTGGGCACAATTATCATACCTCATGACAATATGGAATATCTAATAATAGTTCTTTTCCTCCCAAGGAGCAGGGGGCTGCTTTGCATATTTTACATCCTTTGTAGAGTCTTAAATCACTTTGTAATGTGAAACATGTCTATGGGAGGCTTTGTGTTGTTCATCCTTATGGTTTCATGCAAAGATTGAGCAAGAAGAATATGTTATAAATAGCTTGCAATTATCTAGTGGAAAAATAAAAATAAAGCTGGGTGGGCATCAATCAGACTTCTGGACAAATCAGCTCCCTCAACAAGAATGATCAAGTGCAAGGACAAACAAGGATTCTAGGCACAGACCTATATTCACCCTGACTTAAAACTGAGGACCGTCTGCTTTTAAAGCCTGAGGTCTATACACAAGTGCCTTGGAACGATAGATGAGTGAAAACACAACCCCAGAGCCCACCCACTGGGACACATTTACCCCCATTGAAGGTCAACTTCAGAAAGATTTGGAAAAGTAATTGTCGGCTTTAGGAGACCAGAGGTAGGGAAATGAAGAAATTCTGGAAAGGGGATCATGTAGGACTTTCCATCTATCTTTCCCTTTGTAATTTCTGGTTCAAATTTTCATGTTTATGAGTTGCAAGCTCAATGTGGCTTATGGAAAGTCATCTGTTTCTTTTGTCATTTACTTCATCACCAGGAATTTACTGGTGGAAAAAGACAAGTAGTTTATATGTTTGTGTGTGTGTGTGTGTGTGTGTGTGTGCACGTGCATGTGTGTGTGTGCATGTATGATGGAGAGAGTCATAATTCCATGACTGTGATATTCCTTGAGAGTAACTGCAGTAGCAGCAAAAGTTTTGATTTGTGTGCTTAGTAAGCCATTGTGACAGAAGAATCACTCAGGGAGTTGATCTTCTGAGATGCTGATCAGACTGTGAAACACAATGACACTAATTGTGTCCATACCTTTTTTGATAAATAGACTCTAGTCTTTGCTCTACCCTGATATGTTACTACAATTTGCGTATCCTGTTCCCATGGTTCTGCAAATTAGTTAGATATACTCTCTAGCTTTATAAACTTTATAAAATATTTTATAAATAACTGTAAATACTAAGGGGGAGCTCTATATTACTTTTCTGGTTTTTTCTGGGAATGGTTTATGAACATTTGCTGTCTCCATGGTACATGCTCAAGAGGAATAGCACATTCTGCTGTAGATGAAGTTTAACCATTTTCTTTCCACAAAGGGAACCTGAGAGGAGTTATTTCCCCTACATTCTTTCTCAAATGCAGCCACTAATGCAGACAATCTAAATGACATAATTGTATGTATGCTGTGTGTATATGTGTACATTGCCCAACCATGGGAATACTGTTCTAGTATTCCTTAGATTGATTACTTCTACACCAAGATTTTGCCATCAGCTCCCGGCTCTTGTAAGAGGTTGAGTGGGAAAAGCAAGGCAGTGATGTACTCTGTGGAGAGACCACATGTATTATGTTCACTGATATATTTTGGGTTTGCCACCCTAAAATGACAATGTGAAGACAAAGGAAACACAGTCTCCCCTTCCCTGACATAGACATTAGCTTTGGAAAATGTGTCTTCTGAAATTCCACCTCCCCCACCTGCCATCCAAATGAGGGCTTTTTTCCAAGAAAAACACCAGTGGCTCCAGCTCTGCCTCCATTATCTTGCACATGAAGTCTCTGTTTTAATAGAGGTACTGCGGGGCGTGTTTCAATGTTTCCAAGAGTGGAATAAAACAGTGTACTGGCTATCAGCCTGATTAGTAGTTGATGACAGGGTTTTTGTGATCCACAGAGAGATATGTAGAGATGGAGGACACCACGGCAGGTTTCTGTGATATTTGTATAATATTCCACCATCCAACACCAGTTGCATGCAGGCTGAGTTAATTGCCTCCTTCTCTGCTCCCAGAGTTCTTTACGCATCCTACAGCTCTGCAACTTGTGTTCTAACATGGCTGCCTGTGCCATGCAGCCCTCAGTTCCTGAAGCTTCAAGATGTGACGTGCCAACTTTGGATCCTCAGCGCTCAAGACAACGTCCTGAGGCACATAAAGCAGGTGCCTACTGATGGAGTGGTTGAACAGATTTCAACTGCTTTATCGTTTTCCAGGACTTCACACACACCAGTGCATCTGAAGATACCAGCAGTTCTGTCCCTGCCAGCCCTCCCCCCCCATGCCGGTTTTGGCTGCAACGGCGCTTCAGTTCAGCCACACAATGTCTGGAGCCAGTAGTTCAGCATGTGTCCTCAGTTGCTCAGTTGTGTCTGACTCTATGTGACCCCTGGGCTGCAACCCACCAGGCTCCTCTATTCATGGGATTTCCCAGGCAAAAATACTGGATTGGAAAAAAAAAAATACTGGATTGGGTTGCCATGTCCTTCTGCAGAGGATCTTCCCAACACAGAGGTCAAACAGGAGTCTCTTGTGTCTCCTGCCTTGACAGGCAGATTCTTTACCACTGTGGAAGACACCAAATTGGTTAACCAAATTTCCCACTATTTAGCCAGTTAACCTGATACTATATTTACATTTTTAATGTATTTTTATTTATTTATTTATTTATTTGACTGAGCTATGTCTTAGTTTCAACATGAAAACTCATTAGATGTGGGATCTAGTTCCCTGGGCAGGGATCAAACCCAGGGCGCCTGCACTGGAAGCACAGAGTCTTAGCCACTGGACCACCAGGGAAGTCCCCTATATTTACATTTTAAAATCAATAATTTATCAGCATGGGTAATTCCCAGGTGATGGTGAAGGTGACGCTACTGGTCTGAAGGCCATTCTTTGAGAACCATTGACCTAGATGGTGAAATCAATCCAACAGTGTTCTTAATGGTTCAGAATTGAGTTTATCAGTTGTTTGATATGATGTAATCAGGTTGGTGTCTTGCCATTAGATAGACAAAAGCCTTCATTTCTGTCTTATTCCTTTTCCTTGTTAAAGAAAAAGAGTGTGTTGATATGATGGAGACCAGATGGAGATCAGATGAGTACGGTGGCAGGAGTGCAGTAGTGAATAGCCGACTCTCAGCAACAAAAGCCCTGACCTGAAGCACTTCCTCCCATGATGTTATATCCCTTCTGTGGTCAACATCAGACTTTTCTCCAATTATAATTCAGAAAACTTGGAAAACACAGAACTTCTTTTAAAAAGAAAATAGCACCAAAATACCACCACTCAGAGATCACCACTGCTAACAGGTTTTGGAGAGCTAGAGTTTTTTGTATTCACATTCACATTCTCCTCTGATTATGGCCAACATCATGCTACTAGCATGAACTCCTTGGCCTGGGGTTGAGAAGAAAGGGCTAGACTGGGAGCAGCAGGTGCTTTGGATTGGTTAAGGCCCAGCCCTGTTACCTAGTAGACACTTAGCTTCTGGGTGTGTTGTTTAACCTCTTTAAGCCTCAGTGTTCTTATATGTAACTATCGTGAAATCTTGTGGAGCTGCGGGAGGAATACGGAAGCCTGCTGCGACACACTGGACACACAGGCACTGCAGGGGCAGTAGCTGTGATGAGATCGGACCTAGGGGCCTGACCAGCTCTTGGGTAGCTATGCTCATGCTGTTTTGAATGCCATCTTCTGTAAGGGTGCTAATGGGAGCGTTCCCTTGGTCTGTGCTCACTTCATGTGACTGCTTAATTTGCGTTAAGAGTCTGTTCAGCAACCAGGCTGAGCTCTGCTGGCACCACATTAATTGCACTAAAGAGTTTGCACTGAATGTCCTATTTCTGCTTCTCATTTCTATCTGCCTCACTGACTTGGTTCTTTGTTCTATCACCTAGAAGATTTCATCTTCTGGGTCAGCCGCTATGAGGATGATTGGGGTCTCTTTTGACCATTTATTCTCTGCCTTTTTTGGGTAAATTCTTAATCTAAACATTGGTCTGGTGCTTGGATTACAAATTATCCGGCATTCCTTCCACACAACAGCATGCTACAGAATTGGCAACCTGTAAGCAGTTAAAAGTAGGCATGGGATTTATAATTGTGAAAAAATCTGGAAACAACTCAAAGGGCCAACAATAGGGGGTTGGTTAAGTAAACTCCGTATAGCCACAGGATGCCTGCTATGCAGCAATTAAAAACGACATTTGTGAAGTGTTTCTAAGGATATAAGAAAATGCTATGACTTGTTCTGTGACAAAACAGTATAACACACACACACACACACTGTGGTCTCAATTATACATAAACAACACTTCCCTGGTAGCTCAGCTGGTAACGAGTCCACCTGCCAGGCAGGAGAGCCCAGTTCGGGTCATGGGTCAGAAAGATCCCCTGGATAAGGGACCCACCCCAGTATTCATTGGCTTCCCTGGTGGCTCAGATGGTAAAGCATCCACCTGTAATGTGGGAGACCTGGGTTCAATCCCTGAGTTGCGAAGATTCCCTGGAGGAAGGCATGGCAACCCACTCCAGTATTCTTGCCTGGAGAATCCGCATGGACAGAGGAATCTGGCAGGCTACAGTCCATGGGGTTGCAAAGAGTCAGATATGGCTGAGCAACTAAGCACAACAAAAATGCACAGAGAAAGAACTAAAAAGAAAATACACTAAAACATTAAAATTGATTATGACTAGATGGAAAGATTAAGCACAATATTTGCTCCTTCATCTTCTTTCAATGATTTCCAGATTTTATGTTATAATAGCTCCTGTTTATTGAGTATGGGTATGCCAGGCACAAAGGAAGACTCTTTGTGTTTATTATCCTTCATTCCCAAGACAGAAGGCAAGTGAAGTTTTGTTTCTACTTCACAGGTAAAAAAAAAAAAAGTGGTACAGAGAGATTAGCTAATTTGTCCAAGATGACAAACTAGTAAATGAGAAAACCAAGATCTGAAGTAACGCCTGTTCAACTCCAAAAACCCTATGCTCTTTCTATCACCTTACACTTGGAAGATTTATGCATTGCTTTCATGATGTTAAAGTCATGTAACAGACAATGTTTTTAAAAAGTATAGTATGCAATTTAGTGGAGAAGGCAATGGCAACCCACTCCAGTACTCTTGCCTGGAAAATCCCTTGGACGGAGGAGCCTGGTAGGCTGCAGTCCATGGGGTCTCGAAGAGTCAGACACGACTGAGCGACTTCACTTTGACTTTTCACTTTCATGCATTGGAGAAGGAAATGGCAACCCACTCCAGTATTCTTGCCTAGAGAACCCCAGGGATGGGGGAGCCTGGTGGGCTGCCGTCTATGGGGTCGCACAGAGTCAGACACGACTGAAGCGACTTAGCAGCAGCATGCAATTTAGGAAAAAAAAAAATAGTGATGAAAGCCAAGGCTGGAGATTATTTAAAGGCAGAAATGTGTAAGTAGAGAAGGTTATACTCAAGGCCACTGCTTAATAATGTTTCTATATAATTTAGAAAACAATCTTTCTTTTCTGCCAGCAGAGTCAGCCCCATACCGGGCATATGGCTCAAAAAGCTGAATGCAGTCTCGGTTCAGCCTCACTTCCCTTTTGGCAGAGTGCACTGATGCAGTCAACAACCTGTGCCACTGCACGTGACCACCTGCTGGGCATCAGCTGCAGCACCCTTCTAAGAGATGGATGTAGCACCTCTTTCATCTGAGTTTTTACTCTCCTCTCCCATCTCCCCTTTCTCCAAATTCTTTATCATTTGGGTTTCTTCTTGGTTATCCTCTCTATCTTGAGGCCTTGTGCTCTGAGAGGAGTGTGTATTTGCTGTATATCCTCCCCTCCCTTGGATGGTCGCATCTTTGCCTTATGTTTTGGACACTAGGTTTATGGCCAGAACTTGTAGTGTTCAAGATGATAGTTACTTACCCTGAAGATAGACAACTCAATAGTATCCTGGTTAAACCAATGAGCTTTGAACCTAAGCATAAGCCCTCTACACTTATCATGTAGCCTTTCAGTACTTCTCTCAACATCTTCTATGATCCCATAATTCTTTGTCTATCTCTATAACTGTACACATTGTACTTTCTTGTAATGATCTGATTAGGTATCTGTTTAGATCAGGAACTCTTTGAAGAAGGACCGTGTCTTTCTTTCTATATTCTTAGCACATGGATTTGGTCTGAAAGGATATGAATGGCCACATCTGAAAAAACTGAGAAGCCACACGTGACTTTGGGCAATCACACAGTGTGTTCCACACAAGTGTTACCAACCATTTGGGACAACAGCATTCTTAAAGTTTCTCATGAGCTTAATCGCTCAAAGAGCAGGGAATTTTTTCTTGTGTTCCATCAAATCCTCTCAGGCTTTAATTTCAACCTTCTCCCTTTTTTTCAGTCCTGAAGACTACAAGGAATATTGATTAGCATTTGCTTCATAAAATCTCTCACATATGTACTGTGCTAAGTCACTTCAGTCATCTCCAACTCTTTGCGACCCCATGGACTATAGCCCACCAGGCTCCTCTGTCCATAGGATTCTCTAGGCAAGAATACTGGAGTGGATTGCCATGCCCTCCTCCAAGGGATCTTCCCAACCTAGGGATCGAACCTGCATCTCTTATGTCTCCTGCATTGGCAGGTGGGTTCTTTACCACTAGCACTACCTGGGAAGCCCCTCTCACATATTTATGTATGTATTTATACTTGCTTTGTTCCAAAAAGGATATAAATCATCACATAAGAACATAAAACCTCCAACATAACGGCATGAAAATAGGAACAAAAGAGAAACAAAAGAGAGAAAAAGGGTGGGGACATAATCATTCACATTCTGGGAGGCAGAAGTCAAGTTCTTATGAGTAGGGTTGGCAACTTCTTAGGCCCAGAAACCATTATGCAAGTCAAACTTGACCTAGCTACATGAAACAGAGTGCCCCTACCTGTAGTTAACCACATCTCATTCCCAAAATGCTCAGGCATGGTGGTCCCATGGTGCAAACTGAAGTTCACCCCCATGACTAATTCCCACCAAAACCTGCCCAAATGAGGGGGCAGCCAGATTTCTGTCAGTCCTGCTGCTGATTCGTTTGAAGCCCAATGTGAGTCACCATAAGCCTTGCACAGGCCAGTGAGTATGGTGGCAGGACAAGAGCCCTGACCTCCATCTCAGTCCTCTGTCAAGATCACCTTAGAAAAGAATGAATAGATGTGTTTAGCAAGAATTTTCTAAAAATTCATAAAAGGTAAAATTTTCTTAATTATCTGATGAGCAGACAGATGGTGCTTAATCACCCAGTCGTGTCCAACTCTTTGTTATCCCATGGACTGTAGCCCACCAGGCTCCTCTGTCCATGGGGATTCTCTAGGCAAGAATATTAGAGTGAGTTGCCGTGCCCTCCTCCAGGGCAGACAGATACCCAGAGGTAAACACAGTGTATGCAGCATTATCCTAGGAACTATAGATGTTTCTAAACTGGTATTTTCTTTTTAAAGTTCTCAAACCTAAAAAAAGAGAGCTATTTATTAGAGAAGGGTGGTACTTCCCTGGTGTCTCAGCAGTAAAGAGTCTGCTTGCCAATGCAGGAGACTCAGGAAATGCGAGTTTGATTCCTGGGTTGAGAAGAGTCCTTGGAGAAGAAAATGGCAACCCACTCCAGTATTATTGCCAAAGAAATCTCATTGACAGAGGAGCTGACAGGTTATAGTCCATGGAGTCGTGAAAGGTCAGACATGACTTAGCAACTGAAAAGAAAAATGACAAATTAGAGGAGAGGAGCCCAGTATCCCAAATCCTTGGACACCAGACATGTACACATTATAAATATATGGATATAGTGGAGTCATGAGTTTGAGAGACTTTCCTCCCCTTTAAGAGAAGAGTGTTTTAGGTAACCTCAAATTATATGGGCAACAAAGGGAGGGAGGGAGGGAGGGAGGAGAACTGATTCACTCACCACCACTGAGACCCTTTTCACAATGATTACACTCCCTTTACACTCAGTCCCTGTGGGAATCAAAATTTTATTTCAAAACCAGGAAATTCTTAGATACTCTTGATCATATATCCAGATAAAAGCAGTTAGTGGTGGGATGGGGAGGGCAAAGGGGACACTGGATTGATTGGGTCTTTTGGTTTTAAGCCACATTAATCAAGATAGCTCAGGAAAAATGGGGGAATTTATCTCATAGACTCTACAGGAGAACTGAATTACTAACCCATAGACAGAACACAGAAGCAGCTGGAGCTCAAAAATCTAGAACCCTGCCAAGATTTTTGCTCTATTTCTCTCTTTTCTGCTTCTTTCTGTATTTCAACTTTAGAAAGGCTGGGTTTCTCTAATCTCTCAGTGTCACCATCACAGAGAAATTAAATTTTTTACTCTAGTTACACTTGAAAAAAAAAAAAATCCCAGGGAAGCACACTGATTGGCCAGGATCAGGTCAGGTGCTCACCCCTGAACCAGTCAGCCATGGCCAGATGTGTGTGGGAGGGGTGCTATGATTGCTTCCATGCTAGTCAGGGGACTTTCTCAGTCAGTGGACTCTGGGACAAGTGGGGTTGAGTAAAAACCTGGTGGTCCTCACTTGAACTATAAGACTGGAGAGGTGAAAGCAGCTCTTCTATGAAGAAAGAGAAAATGAGTTGAATAAACAAGATATTAGATGTCTGTCATAGCTACCAACCCACAGGGATCACACAGACATTAAACACAGTGAAGTAGAGAGGCCTGGCAAATGGAGTATTATAAAGCAATTTGTTTGCTAATAGGATGCCTCTTCCCCCACCCCCAGCAAGAGAAAGAGAAGTTCCCTGGGCTAAGGAAGAAATAGAGGTTGAGAATCCTGTAGCCTAAGTGAAAGTCACTCAGTTGTGTCTGACTCTTTGCTATCCCAGGGACTGTAATCCATGGAATTCTCCAGGCCAGAATACTGGAGTGGGTAGCCTTTCCCTTCTCCAGGGGATCTTCCCAACCCAGGGATTGAACCCAGATCTCCCACATTGCAGGCAGATTATATACCAGCAGAGCCACAAGGGAAGCCCAAAGCCCACCCTGTATTCATTCACACATAAAGTTCAGGGTAGGGACTAGGAAGAGCATAGGCAGTTCTCCTCAATATTTTTTAGGAAATAAACAAGAACATAAGGTCAAAATAAGAGAATAAATGAATGTCCATATAATTTTCTCTATGTTACAGAAATGCTTTAAATGTACATACACCAAACAATAAAGAAATAGTAATGAAATCAATTTAAAGGCTCCACTAAGTAAAAACATTTTGCATATTTAACAACATATTTAGTAATCTTTAATTGTTCCCAGTCCATGGTTTTGTGGTTTCACTGTGACCTCCTGAATCTCTGCCAGGTTTCACAAGATCTTGTTGCTAAAAGAATACTGGTTTCAGTCATTCGTTTAACAACAGTATAATGTGTCCATGTTCTGGGCCAGGCACTGTGCTAACTGGGATGGATATAGCACTGAGCAAGGCAAGAACTGTCTTTGTTGTTACAGAGTTGCATTCTAATGGGGAGTGCACCCATGAACAAGTGTTACAGATGTGATCTTGAGAAAAAGTGCAGAAATCAAGAGTATTTCAAATGGGTAAACCTACTGATACACATAAAAAGGATTGTAGAAGCAAACCCCAAGCCTGCCCTGGTCCAGATCTTGTACTCTTTGGAATTAACTTTAAAAAACCTCAGCTAAAATTGGAGCTGACAACTACTCCAAACAGGAAGAGACATACGCTTGCATCTCTGATGGGAAGATGTCCCTACTCTACAATCCAGCAGAAGGAAGAAAACCTCTCTTTGCTTCAGGACAGCCCAGCCAATCAGAGAATCTTGCAGCCCCAACAATAAAAAGCCTCTATCCTAGCAGCTCAGCGCGTGCAGCTGTGACCCTGTGCACTAAAAGCGCGGCCAAGAGGAGTTACCCCACGTCCGAGGTCAGGGGCAGCTGCCAAGAGTGCCAGGCTGCGACGGCTCAGGAACAGCCGAGTGGAACTACCCTGCGTCTGAGGCCAGGGGAGGCAGCCGAGAGGAGCTACCCCACGTCCGAGGTCAGAGGCGGCCAGGAGGAGCCACCCTGCGCTGGAGGCCAGGGGCGGTGCCTGAGGGAGGCCAGGGATGGTGGCTGGGAGGAGCAACTCCAGGAGGTGGCTGCGAGGGCGTAGGAGGGCGTAAAGGAGCTATCCCACGTTGAAGGTCAGGAAGGGCGGTGGTAAGGAGATACCCCTCGTCCAAGGTAAGGAGCAGCAGCTGTGCTTTGCTGGAGCAGCTGTGCAGAGATACCCCACTCCCAAGGTAAGAGAAACCCAAGTAAGATGGTAGGTGTGGCAAGAGGGCATCAGAGGGCAGACACACTGAAACCATACTCACAGAAAACTAGTCAATCTAATCACACTAGGACCACAGCCTTATCTAACTCAATGAAACCAAGCCATGCCCATGGGGCAACCCAAGATGGGTGGGTCATGGTGGAGAGGTCTGACAGAATGTGGTCCGCTGGAAAAGGGAATGGCAAACCACTTCAGTGTTCTTGCCTTGAGAACCCCATGAACAGTATGAAAAGGCAGAATGATAGGATACCGAAAGAGGAACTCCCCAGGTCGGTAGGTGCCCAATATGCTACTGGAAATCAGTGGAGAAATAACTCCAGAAAGAATGAAGGGATGGAGCCAAAGCAAAAACAATACCCAGTTGTGGATGTGACTGGTGATAGAAGCAGATGCTGTAAAGAGCAATATTGCATAGGAACCTGGAATGTCAGGTCCATGAATCAAGGCAAATTGGAAGTGGTCAAACAAGAGATGGCAAGAGTGAACATCGACATTCTAGGAATCAGCAAACTAAAATGGACTGGAATGGGTGAATTTAACTCAGATGACCATTATATCTATGACTGCGGGCAGGAATCCCTCAGAAGAAATGGAGTAGCCATCATGATCAACAAAAGAGTCCAAAAAGTAGTACTTGGATGCAGTCTCAAAAACGACAGAATGATTTCTGTTCGTTTCCAAGGCAAACCATTCAATATCACAGTTATCCAAGTCTATGCCCCAACCAGTAATGCTGAAGAAGCTGAAGTTGAACAGTTCTATGAAGACCTACAAGACCTTTTAGAACTAACACCCAAAAAAGATGTCCTTTTCTTTATAGGGGACTGGAATGCAAAAGTAGGAAGTCAAGAAACATCTGGAGTAACAGGCAAATTTGGCCTTGGAATGCGGAATGAAGCAGGGCAAAGACTAATAGAGTTTTGCCAAGAAAATGCACTGGTCATAGCAAACACCCTCTTCCAACAACACAAGAGAAGACTCTACACATGGACATCACCAGATGGTCAACACCGAAATCAGATTGATTATATTCTTTGCAGCCAAAGATGGAGAAGCTCTATACAGTCAGCAAAAAGAAGACCAGGAGCTGACTGTGGCTCAGATCATGAACTCCTTATTACTAAATTCAGACTCAAATTGAAGAAAGTAGGGAAAACTGCTAGACCATTCAGGTATGACCTCAATCAAATCCCTTATGATTATACAGTGGAAGTGAGAAATAGATTTAAGGGCCTAGATCTGATAGATAGAGTGCCTGATGAACTATGGAATGAGGTTCGTGACATTGTACAGGAGACAGGGATCAAGACCATCCCCATGGAAAAGAAATGCAAAAAAGCAAAATGGCTGTCTGGGGAGGCCTTACAAACAGCTGTGAAAAGAAGAGAGGCAAAAAACAAAGGAGAAAAGGAAAGATATAAGCATCTGAATGCAGAGTTCCAGAGAACAGCAAGAAGAGATAAGAAAGCCTTCTTCAGCGATCAATGCAAAGAAATAGAGGAAAACAACAGAATGGGAAAGACTAGAGATCTCTTCAAGAAAATTAGAGATACCAAGGGAACATTTCATGCAAAGATGGGCTTGATAAAGGACAGAAATGGTCTGGACCTAACAGAAGCAGAAGATATTAAGAAGAGGTGGCAAGATACACAGAAGAACTGTACAAAAAAGATCTTCATGACTCAGATAATCATGATGGTGTGATCACTCATCTAGAGCCAGACACCCTGGAATGTGAAGTCAAGTGGGCCTTAGAAAGCATCGCTATGAACAAAGCTAGTGGAGGTGACGGAATTCCAGTTGAGCTGTTTCAAATCCTGAAAGATGACGCTGTGAAAGTGCTACACTCAATATGCCAGCAAATGTGGAAAACTCAGCAGTGGCCACAGGACTGGAAAAGGTCAGTTTTCATTCCAATTCCAAAGTAAGGCAATGCCAAAGAATGCTCAAACTACCACACAATTGCACTCATCTCACATGCTAGTAAATTAATGCTCAAAATTCTCCAAGACAGGCTTCAGCAATATGTGAACTGTGAACTTCCTGATGTTCAAGCTGGTTTTAGAAAAGGTAGAGGAACCAGAGATCAAACTGCCAACATCTGCTGGATTATGGAAAAAGCAAGAGAGTTCCAGAAAAACATCTATTTCTGCTCTATTGACTATGCCAAAGCCTTTGACTGTGTGGATCACAATAAACTGGGGAAAATTCTGAAAGAGATGGGAATACCAGACCTGCCTCTTGAGAAATCTGTATGCAGGTCAGGAAGCAACAGTTAGAACTGGACATGGAACAACAGACTGGTTCCAAATAGGAAAAGGAGTTGTCAAGGCTGTATATTGTCACCTTGCTTATTTAACTTCTATGCAGAATACATCATGAGAAACTCTGGACTGGAAGAAACACAAGCTGGAATCAAGATTGCTGGGAGAAATATCAATAACCTCAGAAATGCAGATGACATCACCCTTATGGTAGAAGGTGAAGAAGAACTAAAAAGCCTCTTGATGAAAGTGAAAGAGGAGAGTGAAAAAGTTGGCTTAAAGCTCAACATTCAGAAAACGAAAATCATGGCATCCGGTCCCATCACTTCATGGGAAATAGATGGGGAAACAGTGGAAGCAGTGCCAGACTTTATTTTTGGGGGCTCCAAAAATCACTGCAGATGGTGATTGCAGCCATGAAATTAAAAGATGCTTACTCCTTGGAAGAAAAGTTATGACCAACCTAGATAGTATATTCAAAAGCAGAGACTTTACTTTGCCGACTAAGGTCCGTCTAGTCATGGCTATGGTTTTTCCAGTAGTCATGTATGGATGTGAAAGTTGGACTGTGAAGAAGGCTGAGCGCCGAAGAATTGATGCTTTTGAACTGTGGTGTTGGAGAAGACTCTTGAGAGTCCCTTGGACTGCAAGGAGATCCAACTAGTGCATTCTGAAGGAGATCAGGCCTGGGATTTCTTTGGAAGGAATGATGCTAAAGCTGAAACTCCAGTACTTTGGCCACCTCATGCAAAGAGATGACTCATTGGAAAAGACTCTGATGTTGGGAGAGATTGGGGGCAGGAGGAGAAGGGGACGACCGAGGATGAGATGGCTGGATGGCATCACTGACCTGATGGACATGAGTCTGAGTGAACTCCGGGAGTTGGTGATGGACAGGGAGGCCTGGTGTGCTGCGATTCATGGGGTCGCAGAGAGTCGGACACAACTGAGTGACTGAACTGAACTGAACTGAACTGATCCTAGCAGCTCAGGTGGGAAAGAATCAGCCTGCAAATCAGGAGACCCAAGTTCGATTCCTAGGTTGGGAATATCCGCTGGAGAAGGGAATGGCAACCCACTTCAGTATTCTTGCCTGGAAAATTCCATGGACAGAGGAACCTGGCCGGCTACAGTCCGTGGGTTTGTAAAGAGTCAGACATGACTGAGCGACTAACACTTATACTTTGGATTGCATTTTCCCTCAATGGTCTTTTTGATTATTATAGCTCCTTCCAACTCCCTTCTTTCCCTTTAAAAGCAAATTTTCCTTCCTTGTTCTTTGATTTGCCTAGGGTCCGCCATAGTTTGAATATCTTAAATAGCAATTCCCCTGACTATTCCTGAATAAATTTTTGTTTGCTGGTAAAAAAGTAACTGGCTATTGTATTATTAAAGTTGATATGTTGTCAAAGGAGAAGAAACCTCCAGGCACACACAGACCAATTAAAATAGCAATTGGAAGAGCTGGATGGGGACTTGTTCTCTGTGGCTCTCTGTATCTCTCAAGTTCTCCAAGGGAAGGGAAGTCTGTCAGTTGTGTCCAACTCTTTGTGACCCCATGGACTGTAGCCTACCAGGTTCCACCATCCATGGGATTTTCCAGGCAAGAATGCTGGAGTGGGCTGCCATTTCCTTCTCCAGGAGATCTTCCCGACCCAGGGATTGAACCCGGGTCTCCCACATGGTAGGCATTGTAGGCAGACAGGTTAAACAGATCAAATAGTTCTCATTTACTTGCAACAAAAATGCCTTAAGGGGTAGCTGTGTTCAATTCATTGACATACAGCAGGAGAAATGGAAGAAAGCTCTTCTCATTTGGATTACGTGAGTAAACTGTTGCCCTTTGAATTTAAGATTTTTTTTCTTTTTTTAAAGCTATGGTCATTATAAACAAACTGAATTGTCTAGATGATACTAAGAAAAATGTGGACCGTATGGAAGTTTGAGATGGTTTCATGAATATAGGCATATACCTCATTTTATTACACTTCACAGATACTGGGTTGTTGTTTTTTGTTTGTTTGTTTGTTTGTTTTACAAATTGGAGATTCGTGGCCACCCTGCATTGAGCAAGTCTATTAACACCTTTTCCCCAACAATATACTACTATGACTCAATGAAGGTTCAGATGATGGTTAGCAATATTTTGCAATAAAGTATTTTTAAATTAAGGTATGTATATATATTTTTAAGACAGTGCTGTTGCACACTTAATAAGTCACAGTATAGTGTACACATAACTTTGATATGCACTAGGAAACTAAAAAATTTGTGTGACTTGTTTTATTGCAATATCTGCTTTATTGTGGTGGTCCGGAACCAAATCTACAATATCTTCAGGGTCTGCCTGTAGAAGAGTAAAACCTTAAAGAAGATGTGTGCTTTAAAAAGATAGCTGTGGATAGGAAAAGGGGGATGATAGTGAAAAGGTGGATGATGGTGGACCATGCACTGGTTCTTAAAACTTCTGTCTGGAAATGACATATGTCTCTTGTGCTTGCATTTTTCTGGCCAAAGCAAGTCCCATGCCTACATCTAATCTAAGTGAAACAAGACATTGTGATATTACCCCCATGACTGACTTCAGAAAAAATGATAATCATTCAAAATTATATTTTTAAGAATTAGAAATCTAATTCAGCTACATTTAATTTTGTATATGTTTTAATTTCTATAAGATTATTTTCCAAGGCTTTAATCATCATAACTAGGCACTTGATTATCTCACAGAGGAGTGGACTCTAATTATCTGCCCTTTGAATCTGAGCTGGTTTTAGTAAACTGCTTGACCAACAGAATATGGCAGAAGTTGTGTTCTGGGGCTTCTGAGGTTAAGTCTTGTAGCTCCCATTGAGTCCCTGTGACGGGCAGGGCCTGTACTAATTTGGGATGCACATGAAGCCTGAGGCTTTTGCTTTTTGAGCCCTGAACTGCCATGTAACCAGTCGAGTCATCCTGAAGTCGCCATGCTGGGCAGGCCACATGGAGAGATCACATGGAGAGGCCTGGAGACCAGTGAGGGAAGTTAAACTCCTAGCAGGTTATTTGTTTGGTTTGAATCTTCAGATAAATGTATTTCTGCCTTCTAAGCGTTGTGTGAGGCTGTAAGTATCCCTGGGATAATACATCTAATTGACTTCTTCAGACTCTAATTTCTGAGTGCAAATTAGTGGGTCAGAATATTTTTTTTTCCTTAGGCATTTTGGGAAGAATAGGAGCCTTGGTTCTCCAAGGGCAGGGAGAAGTGAGAAATAGTTTTGAGGCCTGAGTTATTGCCTGAGGCAGGGTGTTCTTGTGTGGTAGGAGCCTGCAATCAGCG
Organism: Oryx dammah; assembly: GCF_014754425.2. Taxonomy (NCBI): domain Eukaryota; kingdom Metazoa; phylum Chordata; class Mammalia; order Artiodactyla; family Bovidae; genus Oryx; species Oryx dammah. Next base: position 80,811,192 of record NW_024070185.1, on the reverse strand, counting down.
TAAAAATGAAGCACGCCCAAGAGTAAGGACCTCCCACCTTTACTGCCCCCCTGTGTTAGGACCACCCTGAGCTGGCAGCAGGGTGGTCTCTGAGCAGATTCAAGATGGATCATGGCTTCAGTCCTGTCTACTGAAAGTCCCTGACGATGCTATGGAGGCTGTTTGGGGTCTTTTGAGGCAAAATGGTAAACAGTCATCTTCCCTAGCCAAGCCATAAATAAATTGAGAAAAAAAAAAAAAATCCCCTTAATGTATGAGAACTGGGGCCTGGAACTTCACGTTTATTCTGATAAAGTTGATGATGGAGGATGCATCATTTTATTTTGTAGCCTCATGGGCTTACTCTCTGAACCTCAGAATTAGGCAGAATTTATTACCTAGTCACCTCAGATATTGCATGATGGTGGGACTCACAGTGTGGAGAAAACCTATGATATGGAGAAGCACATGAAAATACCTGCTTCCTGTGGACATCTAAAATGATGAGCAAGCCCAGCATATTTCTCCCAAATGTATCCAAAAGCTAAGTCCCACCACACCCTGAATGGAGTAAACAAAAAGGCAGGAGAGACCAGGAGTATATACAACTGAGCTCCCTCTACATGGAAGAAAACAGTAAGAACAGAGAAGGAGAAGCTCCTCCAGGTGGTGAAACTGATGACTGCCTTGCAAGATGGACACAGGCCCTTGCCCCTAGCAACTCAGAGCTGCAGCAACCCTGTTGGTCTTAAGACCTAAAATACAGATCCATCAGATCTTGTGCTTGCTTCTCATTTCATGTCAGCAGCATTTATTAGATGTCTGCCATCAACATGACTCTGTGATTGTGTGATTGTAACTTGAAGAACCTGCAGTAATGTGGATATAGGATAAGCTGCAATAACCCAAAGCACTCAATACGCAGGCTCTATGCCAGGCACTTTAACCAGCTTCTGGAATAAGGAGATGAAGAGGACAATGTCCTACCATTAAGGAGCTGTATATTGTCTGCGAGTGAGACAGGCAAATGTAAAACCATAGTATATACTAGGGGCATGACTGCAGCATCACAGAAGTAAAGAGGAAATCAGCTTTGCCTGAGAAGTTAGAGAAAGAGCACAGGGGCAGTGATGGCTGAGTCCAGACTTTAAAGAGAAGTGCAAATTTTCCAAATGGGGAATAGCTCTAGGAGATGCAGGAGAGAGCTAGTCATATGCCCAGACTGTGGCAGTTTCCCTCATTCAACAGGTATTCACTAAGCACTAAACTGCCATCAGTATTAGGGACTCTGTGTTGACTGGGAGAGGCACAATCCCTGCCCTTCAGAAATTTATTGCCCCATTCTATAAGAGAGGATTTCCCTGATAGCTCAGTTGGTAAGAAATCCACCTGCAATACAGGAGACCCTGTTTTGATTCCTGGTTTGGTCCGATCCCCTGGAGAAGGGATAGGCTACCCACTCCAGTATTCTTGGGCTTCTCTTGTGGCTCAGCTGGTAACGAATCTGCCTGCAATGCAGGAGACCTAGGTTCGATTCCTGGGTTGGGAAGATCCCCTAGAGAAGGGAAAGACTACCCACTCCAGTATTCTGGCCTGAGTAATTCCATGGACCGTATAGTCCATGGGGTCACAAATAGTCAGACATGACTGAGTGACTTTCACTTTCTTTCACTTTCATTCTATAAAAGAGATAGTCGTGGGAAGCAAGACTGGAAAGGTGGGTAGACGCCAGGTCATGGAAGGTCCTATGTATCATGCCATGGAAGCTGGTGTTTACCCAGAGCTTGTTCCCAGTTCATTATTGCCACATTATGCTATGGAACAGGCCTGTGACAGAGAGGCATCACATTCTCCTCAGGCTCCAAAGTGGCCCATGCTCATGGTGACAGAAAATAGGATGTACAACAAAGCAACAGCATTTCCTGTTCTAGAAATCCCAGAAGTATGACAAATAGTTTCATCTTTTTTTTCCCCAAACCAAGCCATAAGAACAATGAATTAATACTAGGGAAAATAAGCCAAAATTAAAACAAGCATTTGCATCATTATTACACTTAACATTGAAATGCAACATGCAAAAATTTTAGTGAATCTTTTAAAAGTCCCATAAGGATTAAGGGAAGTCTCAAAAGTCTCAGAATGTTTTCCTGGCCAATAAAGAAAGAAAGAAAGAGGAAATTTATAATTAATTCTAAAGACCTGACCAAATTTCTCTCAGGATTCTGCAAAACTTTTCCTTCTCTTAAGCTCTAAATGTTAGAGTTCAAGCTCACTCTGCTTACTGTATGATAGGCCAGTGAATATGAAAGACGAGGTGCTGAGGCAACAAACATGACTTTATTCAGAAAGCCAGCTGACAAAGAAGATGGCAGACTAACGCCTCAAAATAACCATCTTGTTGGGGTCTGGATGCCAGACTCTTTTATGGGTCAGACATGGGAGGAAGTAGGAAATAAAGTAAAAAGGCTGTTTAATCTTGCAAGTATCTCCTAGAACGGAAAGCCTCAGGCAGGGGGGATGTATTAATTTCTTCCTTCCTGCCATCTACAGGTGGACAGGATTCCGAACAAAGGCACTTTAGCTTCACAATTGGGCAGAGAGGCAGGATTCTCAGAGGCAGGCTGTTATGTGTGATTACAATAACAAAATCACCACAGAAACAGATCTAGCATGGAAGAGTCAAAATTGACTCCTCCCTGTTACAAGAAGATATTTAGATTGCTCTGGAAGATAGTTTATTGGAGAAATTTAAAGAGGGAAACACTAATCCAACAACAAATTTTATTGAACCCTTATATACTTAAGACTCGGTGCCATAGCATGTGAGCAAAGTAAATTGTCTCTTTCGTTAATACTTAATGTTTAAAATTTAATGGATAAAACTTTATTATACTCATTGTAAATATGTTCTGAAAAGTAAAGTTCCAGTTCATTTAGTGTGTTATAAGAGGAAAGGAACATTCTTCAATGAACAAATTAATCTGAAACAATTGTGGGAGATGTATTGCTTAAGTGTGTTATGAATAAATGTAAGCCCTTGTGCAAATTTCAAGACTTTTCAAGGGTTGGAATCCTTCTTTAGAAGAAAGAAAGCTATTTCCTTCTGATTCAGGACACACAATGAGAATTCACATTGTTGGCATGAAAATGTATTCTCTGGTATAACTGTCTCTCTGTTCTGGATTTTTTCAAGCTTTGGGGAGGAGGGAAGTATGGGTCTTTGAGGTTTTCATCCCAATTGTTAAGTAAAAAGAGATATGACTGCATTCATTCACAAATACTTCCTGGGTACTGCAGTAGTCTTTAGGATTCTCCACAAATCTCCTGGTTTGCCCCTCCTTCTGGGATCACTGCAAGTTTGAAGCCTCTGTGAAGTAACATGTGGCCACGTGACTTGCTTTGGCCAATGAAATGTGAGACTCAGAGAGCTTGTGTGGTACCCACTGTGTTCCCTTCCCTACCCATCCACAGCCACACCATGGAGGTCAGCAGCAAGATGGCACCTCCATAACTGGATTCATTCCAGGAGGAGATCCTGTCAGTAAGAAATAAACTTGTTGCATTAGGTCACAAGATCTAGGAGTTGTTTGTTATTCTAGTGTAAAGGGCGTCTGCGTACTGACAGCTGTCCACGATGTAAGCAGCATGATGCTAGGCAAGATGGTGGTTGGAAAGTATGCCCTCTTGCCAGAAACTCCTACCCCAGGGGAGAAAGAGAGCCGGGAAAACAATTATGAGGTAGCAGATAGCCACAGTGGAATGGTAAACCCAACCTCAGGGGAACTCAAAAACAAAGAAAAGTGGTAAGAGATGCTTCTTTCCTGTAAAACATGAAGGGAAAAGACGAGAAAAACCTCTCTTAAATATTTCCTTACAGTCTGATCTGATCTATACTTAACTATGGTCTTTGCTATTTATAGTGAAGTGATGGAGTTGTTCACATGCTAGTGGAAATCTTGATAGTCTACTTGATATACTTAAGTATTTCTGTAAAAATTCTACTGGATAGCAAAAGGGAGTCATCCTTTTTTTAAACATTTTAAGAACAATTTTTATTTTTGGCTGTGCTAGGTCCTCCTTGCTGCTCGCAGGCTGCCTCTATTTGCTGTGAGCAGGGGCTACTCTGTAGTTGTGGTATCTGGGTTTCTCACTGTGGTGGCTTCTCTTGCAGCAGAGCATGGGCTCTAGGCCACATAGGCTCAGTACTTGTGGTTCCTCAGTTCTAGAGCACTGGTTCAGTAGTTGTGGTGTATGGGCTTAGTTGCTCCGCAGCATGTGGGATCCTCCAAGGCCAGAGATCAAACCCATGTCTTGTGCATTAGCAGGTGGATTCTGTACCACTGAGCCACCAGGGAAGCCTCCAGGAGCCACCTTTTGAATCAACTCTAATAGATAAGTAGTGGCTGCTTGGCATTTTATTTGAGAAAGATTCTGATACTGCATCCCAACTTGGGAACGGAATGATGTGATCCGTTAGTAGTATCTATCTTGTGTTTAGGAAAGAGGAATTCTTAAAAAAAAAAAAAGTTTTCATTTGCTAACCTATTCCTTGGAAGAAAGGTTATGACCAACCTAGATAGCATATTCAAAAGCAGAGACATTACTTTGCCAACAAAGGTCTGTCTAGTCAAGGCTGTGGTTTTTCCAGTGGTCATGTATGGATATGAAAGTTGGACTGTGAAGAAAGCTGAGTGTCAAAAAATTGATGCTTTTGAACTGTGGTGTTGGAGAAGACTCTTGAGAGTCCCTTGGACTGCAAGGAGATCCAACCAGTCCATTCTGAAGGAGATCAGCCCTGGGATTTATTTGGAAGGAATGATGCTAAAGCTGAAACTCCAGTACTTTGGCCACCTCATGTGAAGAGTTAACTCATTGGAAAAGACTCTAATGCTGGGAGGGATTGGGGGCAGGAGAAGAAGGGGATGACCGAGGATGAGATGGCTGGATAGCATCACGGACTCGATGGACATGAGTCTGAGTGAACTCCGGGAGTTGGTGATGGACAGGGAGGCCTAGTGTGTCACAAAGAGTCGGACACGACTGAGCAACTGAACTGAACTGAACCTATTCCTAGCTAAAACAGAAAAGTTACCAGCTTATTATTTCCCATCCAAAAAATAATGAAGTGGCCTGGAAAACTCACATATATAAACCATGGCATATGCTCCTAAGGAATAGCAAGAAATATGCTATACAATTTCACTGTCTACCCCCTAAATAGAAATATAACTATGTTAATAAGGTAACACAAGTAAAGAAGAAAACATATACATCATCTTGGTTGTGATGTCTTAATTCTATAACTTGTGATAGAGAATAAGTTAAGATCTCAAATATAGTAGCATTATTATTTCTCTCTTTTTTTTTTAATTGTTTCTCTTTTATGAAACAGCCCAAGAACCGCTCTGCCATCCTTGTTGTGAAGCTTGGTCATGAACAAGGTGGCTCCTCCAGTTATTCTTGTCTTCGTGGCTGAGGATAGCTCCCAGAGAAAGTCTAGGAAGAAACATTGTCTCTAATGAGCAGAGATCATCTCAACTAACATTCCATTGGCCCCCAACTTGGTCTATTATTTCAGATTCAAGGGATTCTGTAATTTTTAGCTGGCAGTCATGAACTCAGTTTCACCTTGAGGTGTTCCATTACTAAAAATGAATTCAAAGAGAATGTATACTGAGAAGAATCAGCAGGCTCCATCACCGCTATAGGAGAAGGAAGAGACCAACTTATACTGAAGAATTCAGGGAACCTCTTCCTGAAAGAAGAAAGGGTAATAGCAGTAAAGGACCTAAATCAATAGAGGAGAAAGAATAGAGATTAAAATATAAGATTTCCTAAAATTTCCCTTTTGTTAAGACATGTCAGAAAGCTACACATCCTGATATGATGCACTGAGAAGGCACCCTATCACCTTGTATTCATGCCAAAAATCTATAACATCACTCTAATCAGGAGAAAAATAATACATAAACCCGAATAGAAAGACATTTAACAAAATAGTTGGGCAATGGCCCTCAAAAGTGCCTAGATCATGAAAGAATAGGGGAAGACTGAGGAACTGGTCCAGACTGGAGGAGATAAGGAGACACAACAACTAAATGAAAGGTGGGGTCCATCTGGGATCAGAAAAAAAGATTATTAATAGGAGAAAACAAAGTCAGATGAGGTATGTATGTCAGTTACTGGTGTTTCATCAGCATTAATTTCCTGGTGTTGGTAGCTGTGCTATGCATCTGAAGATGTTTAGGGTAGATATATATGGGAACATTCTACCATTTGTATAACTTTCCTGTATGTCTACAATTATTTCAAAATGAAAAGTTTAAAGTCCCTGACATGTTCTATGAACACATGTCACCTGCAAATCTTATAAAGGTCATGGAGTAAGAAACCCAGGCCCCATGAATGACATCTATCTCATCTCCCTTCTGGTCTATTCTAAAAGTCATTTCCCTTATCTCCATGTCTCTATTCACTCCCCAACTCTGCAGCCTGAATGGTCCATTTGTAATACAGATCTGATTATCCCATTGCCCCATTTGGAGCCCTGCATCAGCTTCCGGGATGGATTTCCTGGTGGATTAAATCTTCATCCTTTGTTAACAGCCTACTGGCCCTTAATAATCTAGCCCAAACCTGCTTCTGCATTCACAAATCCTGCCACTTCCAAACACTCATTCTCCTCTCCCACCCACAGAACTTCTGACACATTTTCAAGCATTCCATTTCTGTCACCATCTCCTGGAATTCACTTACTGTTCAGACTACCTGGAATGCCTCCCTTGCTTTCTGGTGAATTCCTAGGTTTCCTTAAAGACTCAGCTTGAACATTACTTCCCTTCCAATACCCTCTATAATTCATTTAGCATTAGTTTTCTGCCAACACTTGGTTTTTCAACTCTTACAGCTCTTGTTATTGATGCTGTGATTCATCTGCTTTCATGATCCGGTATTGTGCTTTGTTCTTGGATAACAAAGACAAAAGATGAAACTTCTGCTTCTAAGGACTTCCTTCTGGGGTGGGTGGGGCCAGTGGGTGAGCTAGCAGTGTGATAAACTTATGATACAAGTCAACAGAGAGTAGTTTCTTTTAGTGAGAGGAAGTCAGGAAGCATGTCAGGGGAGATTAGTCATGAGTTGAGTCTTAAGAATAAATGAAGACTCCCAGTTTTCCCATTGAAAGGTCAGTTCTTCTCACATGTAACTGCTCTAGTTCTCCATCTACTCAAGGTCTATCTGAACTAGTTCAATTACCAGTTCGACACAATTCAGTATTTTATAAAAGCATGAACATTAATGACAAAAGTTGACCCACTTAAATACGTGTGGTGTCCTTAAAAGTATAGCAGACAGATGACTACTTGTCTTGACCTTAGTTACTACAGGTTGGAAATCCTTTCCAAGCAAGTATTACAGAAGATCAAAACATTTAGACTTCACAGACAATCATGATATATCATATTTTAAAGTTCTAAAAATAGCTATGTGAAGATGACAAAAATTGTCACTGTTAATGATGAATCAAGGGTATTTATTAATATTACTTACTCCCATGGTTCTCAAACTGTGTGTCAAGGCACCCAGGGGTGCTACAGTGAACACTTCAAATCATTATAGAGTATTTTAGATTTTTGAGGGCAATGCCAAGCTACTTGACACCTCTCAGACACAGAATGAACTGCTAGCTTAAAGGAGCTCACAGTTTCAACATCAGATTGTGCTATATTCTTCTTGATGATGCCATATATTTGCAAGACTGGGTTTTCAGTGGTTTCCATGAAACCAATATTGCACAAAAACTAAAGTGAGGGAGGGTATGAGCAAGTGGTGGCCAATATAATTCCAGGATCTGAGAAGTTATGCAGTTCCACCAGGAACACATATCCCAGTAGTGATTTTGACTATTAAAGAATGAAACAAAATTGTTTTTTCTTTCTATACATTTCTTTTATTTTTTCAGGTAACAGAGGCAGAAGATATTAAGAAGAGGTGGCAAGAATACACAGAAGAACTGTACAAAAAAGAGCTTCATGACCCAGATAATTATGATGGTATGATCACTCACACTCACCTAGAGCCAGACATCCTGGAATGTGAAGTTAAGTGGGCCTTAGGAAGCATCACTATGAACAAAGCTAGTGGAAATGATAGAATTCCAGTGGAGCTATTTCAAATCCTGAAAGATGATGCTGTGCAAGTGAGGCACTCAATATGCCAACAAATTTGGAAAACTCAGCAGTGGCCACAGGACTGGAAAAGGTCAGTTTTCATTCCAATCCCAGAGAAAGGCAATGCCAAAGAATGCTCAAACTACCACACAATTGCACTCATCTCACACACTAGTAAAGTAATGCTCAAAATTCTCCAAGCCAGGCTTCAGCAATATGTGAACTGTGAACTTCCAGATGTTCAAACTGGTTTGTTTTAGAAAAGGTATAGGAACCAGAGATCAAATTGCCAACATCAGCTGGATCATCAAAAAAGCAAGAGAGTTCCAGAAAAACATCTACTTCTGCTTTACTGACTATGCCAAAGCCTTTGATTGTGTGGATCACAATAAACTATGGAAAATTCTGAAAGAGATGGGAATACTAGACCACCTGACCTGCCTCTTGAGAAACCTATATGCAGGTCAGGAAGCAACAGTTAGAACTGGACATGGAACAACAGACTGGTTCCAAATCGGGAAAGGAGTATGTCAAGGCTGTATATTGTCACCCTGCTCATTTAACTTATATGCAGAGTACATCATGAGAAACGCTGGGCTGGAGAAAGCACAAGCTGGAATCAAGATTGCCGGGAGAAATATCAATAACCTCAGATATGCAGATGATACCACCCTTATGGCAGAAAGTGAAGAATTAAAGGGCCTCTTGATGAAAGTGAAAGAGGAGAGTGAAAAAGTTGGCTCAAAGCTCAACATTCAGAAAACTAAGATCATGGCATCTGGTCCCATCACTTCATGGCAAATAGGTGGGGAAACAGTGGCTGACCTTTATTTTTTAGGGCTCCAAAATCATTGCCGATGGTGATTGCAGCCATGAAATTAAAAGAAGCTTACTCCTTGGAAGGAAAGTTATGACCAACCTAGACAGCATATTAAAAAGCAGAGACATTCCTTTGTCAACAAAGGTCCGTCTAGTCAAGGGTATGGTTTTTCCAGTGGTCATGTATGGATGTGAGAGTTGGACTATAAAGAAAGCTGAGCACCGAAGAATTGATGCTTTTGAACTGTGGTGTTGGAGAAGACTCTTGAGAGTCCCTTGGACTGCAAGGAGATCCAACCAGTCCATCCTAAAGGAGATCAGTCCTGGGTGTTCATTGGAAGGACTGATGTTGAAGCTGAAACTCCAGTACTTTGGCCACCTGATGCGAAGAGCTGACTTATTTGAAAAGACCCTGATACTAGGGAAGATTGAGGGCAGGAGGAGAAGGGGACAACAGAGGATGAGATGGTTGAATGCCATCACCGACTCAATGGACATGGGTTTGGGTGGACTCTGGGAGTTGGTGATGGACAGGGAAACCTGACGTGCTGCAGTTCATGGGGTTGCAAAGAGTCAGACATGACTGAGAGACTGAACTGAACTGAAATGAAGGGAGCTGTGAACTGAGAAAGTTTGGGAAACTCTGATCTCCAATGTCATTGACTTGATAGTGATGTTGCTCTTTTATAACTTTTTATAACAAATCAGTCAATCCCAAAGGAAATCAACTGTGACTATTCACTGGAAGGACTGATATTGAAGCTGAAGCTCCAGTACTTTGGCCACCTGACGTGAAGATCTGACTTTAGAAAAGCCCTGATGCTGGAAAAGATTGAAGGTAGGAGGAGAAGGAGATGACAGAGGACGAGATGGTTGGTTGGCATCACCAACGCAATGGGCATGAGTTTGAGCAAGCTCCAGGAGATAGAGAAGAACAGGGAAGCCTGGTGTGCTGCAGTCCATAGGGTCACAAAGAGGTGGACACAACTGAGTGACAGAACAATAAGAGCGCAGACTGTGTTGGGTTCTGAGAACTTTGTGGATCTTCGAGTGTAAAGATAGAAACAAAAAGGCCTAACAGCAGAAACTCCTTGTGTAACTGCTGCTGCTGCTAAGTTGCTCAGTCGTGTCCGACTCTGTGCAACCCCGTAGACGGCAGCCCACCAGGCTCCCCGTCCCTGGGATTCTCCAGGCAAGAACACTGGAGTGGGTTGCTATTTCCTTCTCCAATCCTTGTGTAACTAAAATACATTTAATTAAAGGACGTGTTTCATTAGTTTGGGCTTCCCTGGTGGGTTCTTGCAACATAAAATGTGCCCATTCTACAGATTCAGATGCCATTCATGAGCTTCACTAGGAAGAGATGACAATGGATTAGATTATCTTACTCTACCAATTTGGAACCTACTGAACAAACTTGCCAGGTGAGCGGCCAGGTTTGAGGTTGCCTTTGCCTTATGTGACTGATTTACAATACATTGAATTTTTTCCTTATTTTTCTTTACATGAAACTACTTGCCTCCTTCAGGTTTAAACTTACTACCCTGACCTCCTTGGCACTGTGATCACTGTGATTACTGTGATTTCAACCAGATAAAGCCGCCAACTCTTCTTTAAAGTTACCTCTGCTGTGCAATTAAACTGCCTGATTGAGTCATGAGTGAGCATCGTTAGCTCCAGGAGAGAGTCCAGATTGAGGTTGGGGGAGAAAAAGGAGATGCTACATTCATTTATTTCAGCAACAGGCTGTTAAGAACAGTATCTTTTTTCCCATAAAAATGAAAATAGGCAAACTTGTAACTTCAATAAAATAGTTGACTAATAAAAGTACCTGATGCATTCAAGAATCTTTTTAACCAATACACAAATAAAATTTTCAATTGAAGAAAGAATCTGTATTTTAGTAACTTTTAAAGCTGAAGCAAATATTTAATGATATTTCAGAACCCACACGTATGTCGGCTGGCTGACATAAATATATTATTTTGCATCCTGGATGCCCCACTCTATGGTACAATCTACTTGTTCAGTAGGAACACTGTCCGTCATCTATTCAAACTATTTATTGCAAACCTACCATATTCCATAGTCACTGCTCAAGGCCACACTTCATGCTGGCAAATCTGAGATTTGGGAAAAGGCATTACTCCAAAGGGATTAGCTTCATGTTTCTTGCCCAATAATAAGAATATAGGGAATTACAATGTGGTTGCTTACACAGTATCCTCTGTAGATCAAAGAAGGGCGTTTTCCCCATGAGGCTGAATAACACATGGATTGGGCAATGGCAGAAAGGCTATGTTCTTCCTTGGCTTAGAGGGATCTGTTCAAATATCATAACAGTGGTTGTCATGAGTGTCCACCAGTGATGAATTGTAAGATTGTCCAAATGTTCTTGCTTGGAACCACATCCTGTTTCTAAAGACTCAGGCAGCAAATTAAATGGAGAATTCATAATTTAAGATTCTCCAGGCTCTTTTTCATTTGTGTTCAAATTAGGAGAAATAGATATTCATGAATAAATGATATTATCTAAGAATTACCTTTAACCTCGTATAGAGTGATTAAAGTAGACTGTATCATACCAGGTTATGGAGATCTAAAAGTGATTTTCTTAAACTAGTTGCAGGGTTAATATAATACTTTTTATGATATCAGGAAGAAAGTACTTGAGAAACTCCCAGTTATATCAGTGAAATTTGTTCAAGTTGTAGTGATAGAAAATCCAGCCCTGATTGACCTAGATTAAAAAAATATATTGGCTCACACTGTTGAAAAATCAATGGGCAGAGCAGGTTTCAGGCAAGACAACAAGGGAGAGAAAAATGCCACTAGGACCCAATTGTGTTCTCCATCCCTCAGTTTCATTTCTTCTGGGCTGCTGTTCCTCTCATCATCTGTGCTCTGCAAGATGGTAGCAGTAACTCCAGATATTACATCTCTATAGTTCAATTCCAGCACAAAAAGCAGAAAGTCTCAGCAAAATTCTCTCATACTTCTTCATTGCCAAATGGATCATGTGCCCATGCCTAAACCAATTACTCTGGCCAGAGGAAGGCAACGTTCTGGTGGGCTATGGCCTAAGGAACATGCTCCAACTCTGAGCAAGGATTGGCTCTGCCCAAAGCCCTGGGCCGATGGTGAACAATAAATTACACACAAACAGAAGATGGAAGTTGGGGTATAATTATCCAAAGGAAGGATAAATGGTGGCAGGAAGCCAAATATCCACTTTAGAACAAAACATTTTTTCTAAGGAAGGGCATGTCAAAGAAGATGTTTGCATGGATTATACAGTCCATTAAGTATGTGTCTTAAAACATAGTCCTGCCTCAATTGATCAAATGGTAAGAGAATAGTGGTAGGACGCAGAGTGCCAGCAAGTGTTTGACAACCACCTCTCTGGGGAGATGATATGTAGCATCTACTGATTTCCATGGTGTAAATACTCCCACCATGGCCAATTTCAAGCTTCCAACATGGTGCCATTGACCATGGGTTTAGGATGAGATGCACAAGGTCAGTCCTCAGTGTGAACGGTACCCACATATACAAGCTGGCTCCAGCACAGCACTGGTAATAAGTGATATGCATAAAGGTTTTTGTAAAGTTAATATTTTACTTATGCCACCCAGTGAAGTCGCTCAGTCGTGTCCGACTCTTTGCAACCCCGTGAACTATAGCCCACCAGGCTTCTCTGTCCATGGGATTTTCCAGGCAAGAGTACTGGAGTGGGTTGCCATTTCCTTCTCCAGGCGATCTTCCTGACCCAGGGATCGAACCCGGGTCTTCCACATTGTAAGTAGATGCTTTGTCTGAGCCACCAGGGAAGTGCTTTAAAAAGTAACTAGAAAAATTATGCCACCAAAGTAACTAGAAAAATCCCCCAAAACTTAACAAATTAAGGTAGACATGAAGGTTGGGTTGGCGAGTGGGGCAGTTATAAGAGATGGCTTTATTTCTTGGTCAAAAATATAGATATTTTTAGCTACTTTTGATGGAAACCATGCAGATTCATCATGTGGTTGGTCATATAGCCACATTAAAATAGCCTTTCTCACTGTAAATAAAATGTTGGAGAAAAACAGCAATTATGTAGCCACAACCCCCCTCTGTCCCCATGAACTGCTGCAGTCAAGCATTTCTGCACACATGTCCCCGGAGATGTCACTTACTCCTCAGGGTGGTCTCCTAGGCTCAACATTTTCTGGCCACAGAAGAAACATCTGTTTGTTGATATTTTTCTAGACTGCTAATTACATGAACCCTATGATTTTCCACTCTGGTGAACGAACAAAAACAAGTTTCACAGTTGATGTTAAAACTCAGAACACTGGTGACTTGTTATGAACAAGGAAATAACTACAATGGCTTAGACTAAGGTAAAACTCACTAAGGGAAAAAAAAATCTTAAAGGTTTAGGTTTGCTCTTTGCTCAGCTACTCAGCACACCAAAGGGTATGACATGTCTTCAGGTTTATTTTTGGATAAGAATAAATTCCTCATTTGAGTTTCTCTGGAACACCAACTTTTCATGGCATAATCCAAATCTTATGTACTGGACTCAGGGGTAGGGCTGATCTCTGGAAAAAAGCAAGTTCCCTCAGATTGCTTCCTCTTCTCCTGTTGGGACCTGCTGTGGGGAGGTCTCCATCATAAATACAAGTTAGTCAAGACTGACAGAAAGGATGCATAGTTAGGGAAAACACTTTTCAAGACTTTTCCCCTTCTTTCAGCAAAGATGCATACAGTTCATTGTCCAGACAGTTCCAAATACGTGCCTTTGCATTTCAAATCCTAGAGCATCAAAATGCTAAAAAATCACCCAGTTCTTCACCAAAATATTTAAGGAGTCACACAAACCTGCAGTAGCTAACTACAGATTTACTTAAAAAAAGAAGAAGAAATATTTAGTATATATCAAAATGCCATCTGGAGGAAATGCTTGAATTGAAATCCTTTTTACTTACCAAAGGCAGGATATCAGTAAGCTTCTCAGTAAGTCAAGCTATCTAATATACCCATCTTAGGTCTCCCAAAGAAGTCAATCTCCAAAAGTATTAGTAGTAATAATAGTAATAATAACTAACATTTTATTTCAGGCTTCCTTTGTGACAAGGACCAAGCCATGCTTTTTCCAAGTGTATTTTAAAGAATGGTCAAAATAGCTTCACATTCACAGCAGCCCCAGGAGGTAAATTCTATTGTCCCCATTTCACAGATAAAGAAACTGAGACTTAAAATATTCAGTGGTTAGAAGAAAGTTCACAAAGTTAATATACGGCAGAAACAAAGACGAAATGAGTTCTTAATCATGCTGAATTTTAACTAGACAAAACCTACATAAAAGAGAAAGAATGAAGAAAAGATTTTGAAGGCAGTACAAAATGTGCAGAGAAATTCAACTTATGGATATAGAAAAATCATAATTAACATTTGTGTAGCATATTAGAATTTGTAAAATATTTTCACATACGTTTGACCTTTGTAGCAATTCTGGAAAGCAGAAAAATAAACTGATTCTCATATGTAGAGGTGATTTTCAATATACAGAGGCAAAGGCTCAGAAAATGGTTTGTAAAAGCAGATCATTGTTCTGCTATCCCAGGCCTGTAGAAAAGATAAAGGGCTTCTCAGTTCAATTTCAAATCTAAGACAGTCTTAACACCAAAATCTAATAAAGGCAAAAGAATACTACTGACTAATTTCACTTATGAAAATAAATTCTGAATAGAATATTATTGAATTAATATAAATGCAGTGATTCTAAGTAAAATATTAGCAAATAGAATCCAGCAGTATATAAAATCATAACATACCATGATTCCTTAGGGTATATTTGGAGAATTCAAGAATGGTTCAATGTAAGAAGCTCTCTCAACTTAATATATTAAACAAGGAAATTACAGGAGGAAAAGCATATTACAATGTCAGCCTCCTAAACAGGCATTTGCTAAAACTCAGTAGCCATTTCTCATAAGTTGGGGAGAAAAACCATGATGCAGCTATTCAGTGTCTATGATAGCAAGTCCTCAAGTGTTTGTTAAATCAAATACACATGCTCTAAAATAAGAGAAGAAAATGAGATGTGTTAGGCCCACTTATAACCAAATACGATGGGGGCAAATACCCTATATAGCTGACATGTGTACACAATGTATCTGCATGGAAAGCCTGCAAACAGAGCAGTAAAATCACAGGCAGCAATCACGCTCAGCCCTTCCCATTACAGCCACCTGTCTGTAGAGGTTCAGGGGTACATCCAGCTCTATCACTAAGCAACCCTGATGGCAAGCAGTTGGGTCAGGCCGAAGTCTAACAGTCATGACCCGTGGGTGGTCCCTCCCATTTCACAGGTTGATGAAGCCTTAATCAGCCCATAGGGAGATGGCTTGGGACATCTCATTGGAGGGTGCACCAGCAGCCTCCATAGTCACTGATTCCTGAAATTGCAGGCTGTAGAGAGAATGGCAGTGATGACCCTTCTTTTCAAATGGAGTGGCGACAACCCCTACTACCTAGCTTCACCCAGATCATGCCTCACTCAGTCATGAAACAAGGACAAGCACCCCATTGCCACCATAGCAGCTGTGCACAGAGCCACTAGCCAGTCCTCAAGGGTGAGTGCACGGAGCCAGTTTTGAGGACACAGGTGCCCGTCCACACACGGACATGGCTGCAGGGTTGGAAAGAGTTAGAGAGTGTGGTCTTGTGCACAGATGCTTTACACTAGCATATATTCATAGTATATATATGAAGTTATAGACAGAACACATCACTGTGTCATCTTTCCTAGGAGTGTAGGAAATGAACAAGGTGAGTGCTCCTAAAGGATCTTGAGCCAAAGTCCAAGCTTCCTTTTGGAATCTCATTAGATCTTCAGAATGTTGAATGAATGGGAAGAGCAATAATATTAAAGATATTTTCTCATCTCTTTTTCCTCCTTCTCTAAGTCACATATATTCCCTAAGTCTGGGAATATATCATCCAGAAATCTCACACAATTTTTATCTCAAAAAGCCAAACAAAAAAACTGTTCATTTTTACTGAGACCCACAGAAAGGTGGGTAACTGCCTAATTGTTGTGCTAATAATAAAAATTCTACAAAAATAATTTTTTTACAGAGTGAATTTCTCAAAAATTAAAACTAAACAAAGCTCTACCCTCAAAGTTCAGGAATACTATTTTTGGGCTCCAGCTGAAATACAAGATTTACTTCACCTAATGCTTTATTTGTTTATAATCTTTTTATATGTAAAAATGAGGGTTTTTTAGTGGATTTTGAGCACTATATAGAATTTTGTACCTAACCCATGTGGCAGCATGCCTGAGCCAGCTGGCAAGTTTTATTTCACTAACTCTTGTGTATCCTCAGATATATGGTTAACTGGGTCAGAATTGCAGAGGCCATTTTAAACTGCATGACCCAAGTGTTTTTGCTTAGCAATATAATAAATCTTAAAAGGCAATAGCACTGCCAATCAGACTGTAATGAATGTATAAAAATGAATCCTTAAACTCCTATGTACTTTTATTTAGCCAATTTAATTAAAATATACTCACAGGTTTAAAATGTCCCCAGAAGCAATTTTTTTTAATTTTGAGAATTGGATATTATAAAATAAAGTAAATATTTTAAGAACTACTCATCAGTTAGTTATAGACTAATATGGAATGATATTATATCATTCTCCTTCTTCAGTTAGAAAACCAATAATTTACCTTAAATGGTTCCATGTGCTAATTTGCTCCCGAGAAGATTTAATGAGTCTGAAATATACTCTTTTATTTATTAAAAAAGTATCTGAAAGACACAGGGTTTCAATAAAATTCTATTCAGAAGAGGCCATGAGAAGGGGACAGAGGTTTCTAAGCTGTAGGGGAAGCAGCCTCTTTGTCATGGACTTTGAGGTCCCAGATAATGTAAAAGATTAATACTGATTATCTGAGCCTGTTCTTGGCTTGTCTTTTTCAAACCATGAGAGTTCTGACTATACATACTCTATCCACAGACACATTTAGACTCTACTGCACATATAACTGAGGTTAGAAATCAAGAGAAGGGCAGAGGAAGAGTGGAAAGGCCACAAGGACATAACCAAACAAAAGGAACCCAACTTTAAGTGTTCCCATCAATTCTCATGAATTCGAGGGCAGAATGGTCCAGTCTTGAATGCATCCAGGCTGGAAAATAAACCCCGGTTTCATGAACAACAACAACAAAAATATAAGAGCCCACATGTGAAAAGTTTGAGAAAACTAGTGAGAGGAAGTTATAAGTTATCTGAGGAAAAAAATGGATTAAGATCACCACACATATTATAGTCTTTTATTCATATAATCTGTTTTCCCCTTGAACATCTCATGTTGTTCGACACAACAAACAGGTCGTTACACGACAAACAAGTACTGAATAAAGTTCAGGACTCATACTTTTAACAAACATGTGGGCACTGAATATTACACACACTCTGGCAGGTTCTAGGCAGATCGAGGGCATACAGGGAAAAGTAGGTAGTCTTTGATAAGGGATGCATGGGCAGTTGAACTAATGATCAGCACACAACATGATAATATACTTTACCATGAGCAAAGAAAGAAGGAAAGAGAAGACAGCTCACTCCGGGAAGAAGAGATGGCGTCATAGGAGAAATGAACTGAGTTGGACAAGGATGAGGATGCATTAAAGAGGGAAATAAAAAATTATCACCCTGGGGTCATCCCTTGAGTAAAAAGCAGAGGGATCTTAATGGCCACAGGAAATGAGGAACTCTGTCTTTATGTTCTAGTCAAGAGCAAATGCAGTGCTGAGAAATGGTGGTGACAAATAGATTTATAGACATAAGAGAAGGGCGATGGCTGGGGATTTGGATGACAGGGTTATGGACTGTGGGGTCAGGCAATACAAGTCCAGACAGAGTTGAGGATGACAGTCTTCTTTTGCTTTCAGTAAAGCATACGACTATAGAGAGACATTGACTGCGATGTTAGCTTTCTCAGAATATAGAGAACTTCCTCAGCCCGTACTCATTTTGCCCTCAGATCTTTGGCATCTATAAAATATTTGGGATAAATATTCCACATGTAGAACATTGCAACAATTATATTAGCTATTAAAAAAGAAGAAATGTGAGAGAGTCTTCACACAATGTCCAGAAGGATAGTAAAACAACTTTTAAGGTTGTAAAATCTCCATAAATTTGGTTTTGAAATTTTGTCTTCAACTTTCAAGCTTCTGTCAAATTATAAAACACTATAATAGGATTCATTAACTCCATTTCTACTTGGGTGTTCTGTGTTTATGGCAACATTATTTATGATACTAATATATTCAAAATAATAAATATACAGGACAAATGAGAAATGCTTAAATAAATTGTGGCTAGCCATTTGATCATGTAAAACTTATTTTACATTTAAATATATGAGAATATATCCATAATGTGAAGAGAATAGAAGTTTACAAACTGAATACATCGTTTGGTCCCACTTTTGTAATATCAGAAGAAAAACAGCTAGAAAACAATAGTCATATGGCCAACAGTGATTCTGTCTAATCAGTGCAATTATGGATAAATTCTATTTCTTCTTTATACTTTCCATCATTTAACTTTTCTGCAATTAACATTTATTCACTTTATAATCAAAGAAATGCTTTAATTTTTTAACTAACTGAATGAGTGAGTGAGTGAAGTTGCTCAGTCGTGTCCGACTCTTTGCGACCCCATGGGCTGCAGCTTACCAGGCTTCTCTGTCCATAGGATTCTCCAGGCAAGAATACTGGAGTGGGTTACCATTTCCCTCTCCAGTAATGATAACTAATTGGTTATAATTAATAAAAATACATATCTTCAAAATTCTACCTGCAATATGAGCCCTAGAATTCCAGAAACAAAAGTTCATTTCCTGTGCTTTTGCAGCTTTCATACTAAGTTTTGACAATAGCATCTATTAAAGCATGATCCATTCTACTGAGAAAGATCCTCTTGTTTTTCGCACACATTGAGGAAACTCAGCATATTTGTGATTAACAATGAGGATGATGAAGATGTGATGGATGAGTGCCCCCCTAAAGTTCCTAGAGTCATGGGGAAACCATTACAAGCAGACAGTGGCATGAATTCTACATACAAGGTGAACTTAAACTTTTATTTTTTTTTTTTTTTTTTTTTTTTTTGAACTTAAACTTTTAAAAATGGTCCAATTTAATGGATTAAAAACTCAGGAGCTGGCCTCTGACCACCTCTAGGTTCCTAATCACAGTGACAAAACCACTTCAGAACCTTTTGGAGAAGGCCAAGTACATGCTAAGACTAATTTTAAAAATAAAGTCTTAACTTTGGAGCTAAAGACTAATGAAGTGCCACAGAGGGAATTATTTCTAAGTTGGGAATTGCTCAGGAAAGGAAATTAGAAAAAGAAGTGTATATACTGAAAGGAGAAAGATGAGATATAAGAAGCAGAGAAGGAGAAAAGGTTATTTATTATCCAAAATAGCAATTATTTTGCATGGATTAAAAAAAAAAAACACAGTAGAAAAAAAATTAAAGAGTTGGACCCAGAAATGAAAATGACAGAAATAAATACCAACAGCCAGGGTACCAGGGAATCTAGATCATTAAATGTAAGTCTGAGAAAGGAGTGGAATGTATTTTCAGAAATCTATGAAAAAAGAAGAAGAAAATTCTATGCATTCAGTTTCATTCCTTAACCTTTAAAATGCTCTATCCAAAATAAAATTTACAGCACTTGCCAACTTTTAATGGTGTTCCTTAAGCCAAGCATGATCAAAGTTGGCTTTCTCTTGGTAGCTGGAAGCCAAAAGCAGGTTTTGAGAATGACACACAAAGCTGAAAGCCTCCAGGCAGAAGAGGTGATCCCCAGCTCTCTCCCAGAGAGGAGGTCAGACATCTGGCAGCCACGCCGGCCCCGAGGTAGGCCACGGAGAAGGCAGAGCCATGGGCAGATGGTTACGACGAACCTCCCAAGAAGAAGGGCAGTGGAACGGGGCAGAGATGAGAATCTGGACAGACTGGTTTACAACTCTGCAGAGTTCTGAGTAGCTGCAGCACTCTCAAAAAGAAAAGGGCCATGGCCTTCAAATGGAAATGAGCTCTAGTCTAAGGAATCTCCTTTAAGACCTAAACTGGTGGTCTTGTGTTAAGCAAAACATATAGTCATTATCTTCCTCTATACACTTTTAAAATGACTGTTTTTCCAATACCTAGTAGGAACAATAAAAAGCATTAGAATCTAATTTGTGAGCATTTTAATCATTTTTCAAAGCACAATTTTTGGTGAGTTTACTGTCGCCATAATGACACGTCCTTCTCCACCACCTCTCCTGCAGTGCTGATGCCCCTGCCAGCTTGCTCTCAGGCCCAGTGCACCCTTTATGACTAGCCCTGAAACTCCCTCACAATCTCTGTTTCTGGTGCTCTGCTTTCTGGAAGATTCAGTGGTAGCTGCCACACTCCTACTTCTCCAGAACTCCGTGAAGACCTACCATCATTGATTAGCCTTCGCCGTGTCCCTTACTCATGACTGTCTTTAGAGCCTACGTCTGGATTTGTCACTGTAACCACTCCCTGAGCCCCTCCTCACCCTCTTGCCACTGCTTCCTCTGTCCTCATCTGGGGCAAGGGGTGCTGTGATGCGCCACCCTCCAGAATGAAGACTCCTATCCCAGCTGCCAGAAGCATTGTTGGTTGAAGACTCACACACAGCTCAGTTACTCTCTGAGAATGGCCTTGGGCAAAAAGAAGTTGTCCCATCTAAAGTTATACCTTGCCTCCAAGGGGCAGCCTGCATCCCTGTTGGGGGCTTAAAAGCCCGGCCCCCTCACCTACATTCTACACAACTTTAAACAGCCCTCCCAGCTCTAGAGTCTGGTTAGATCAGTTGATGCCTTATCTGTAATTGCATCAAAAGAGCTTTTTCCTCTGCCTCATTCTCCTTCCCTCACTTGCTTATATGTGTACTCCCCAAACACCTCTTGTTTGCAAATATTCCAGAGAACCGGACCTAACAGCTAGCAAAACCCCAACTCTGCCTTATTAGAGTCCCAGAAACAGAAAGCACCCTCAAAGGGATTACCCAAGAGAGTTCAATAAAAGGACAGCTGACAAAGTTATGAGCAGATTGTATGGAACAACAAAGGTTGCTGACGTGTAGAGGGAACAGTAACGTGGTTGGCATAGAAGAAAGAAAGAATATTCTTTAGTTCTTTAGCTATTGATTCTAAGTCAATCTGATAAAAAATGAGCACTCATGACAGCAGAGCTTTACCTTGTTTCCCCTTCCAGTCATATAAAAGGATTCAGTTAAATCCAGAAGTATTTACTGAGCACCTACTATGTAAAAGATAATATGTGAGGCACAGCACAACCCCAAAATAACCAACTAATAATAGAATAATCCAACTCTTCATCAGATTGTATGGGTGACAAAATGCTGATTGATTTGAAAATTAAATTGCCTGAATCAATGCATTCTTCTGGAATCTGGTAAACAAAGCCATAAAAAATGTGATTGGCATACCATTCTTCATACAAGATTAAATTTAATCACAAGGATAAAACTGTCTTGCAGGCATTTCCTTTAATCCACCAACAGGTGTAAATATACCAGACATCCTGT
This sequence comes from Oryx dammah, assembly GCF_014754425.2. Taxonomy (NCBI): domain Eukaryota; kingdom Metazoa; phylum Chordata; class Mammalia; order Artiodactyla; family Bovidae; genus Oryx; species Oryx dammah. The sequence continues at coordinate 80,789,586 of NW_024070185.1, read as the reverse complement.
AGAACAGAAGGCTAGCTCTCCACTCCCTTCCACATCCCATCAAATCTGCCCTTTTTTATACTTTATACTGATCAGTGGTTTACTTCTTAATTTATTAGTAAAGCTTCTCATTATGTTCATGTTAAAATTTGGGACTTGATTTTAGAGTCAAATGACTGTATTAATAAAGATTTTCTATTTTCATAGAAGTTGTGTATTCATTATTGATTATTTGAGTGACTTGGCAACCTCCAATATATTAATTTCATTAAGAATATCAATGCTATATTTGACAGGGGGTGTTTATTTTTATAAATGTGCTTTCTCAATGCCACCATTTCTGATTTCACTGCTGCTCCTTCTCTGTTCATCATTCAATTAAGTAGAATTTCTTGACTTTTTCCTGCATTCAAGGCTGTGGGACTGTGGGAACGTCAAAGAACTGGAAACCATGATGAGAGAATGACACAGACATTTAATTATGGAGTGAGAGTGACAGATCCTACACTTCAGCCTATGCTGAAACCCATCAATGTCTCTTGCCTTTCAAAGGCACTGAAACCACAGACAGAGATGACCATTTTTTTCTTGTATTCATCACTTGTTTTCAGGGGAAAATATTTTAAAACCGTGTCCTGAAGTAAACATTTTAGAAGAGGCCTGTCAACTTTGGTAACTGCAATATAAACAGATCTTTCCAACAGAGATAGAACCTGCATTGTTCACATTCGTTCCCATTCTAAGTGTGCACATTCACTCTAGTTTTCATGCTAGCTTTAAACAGGAGAAAGAATTTTGAAGTGAAATTTGAAAAGCTTCAATACACATATAGCGTATGTCCACTCCTATGGTTTGCCTGGAAACAAAGTTGATTCAGGAAACTTAAAAGCCGTTAATACTTATTCCTTTGAAAAGTAGCAAAAGGTAATATTTATGCTTGCAATGAACAGTTTGGCTTCATATGTCTAGTCAAATGGAGTAGTCACAGAAAAAGACATAAACTGTACTTTACATCGGAACACACACATACGTACACATAATGTGTGGGAATTTGCCAAAAATATTGCTAAATTTTTATTAGAAGAGATGAGATCCATGGTAGCATTTAAAAATGGAAGACTATTATTTCATTTCTGTATTTCATCAATGCATCTATATAATTGAGCTGTTGCAACTAGAGTTTAGACACTTCCCTCTCCACTCTCGGGATAGTTTTCATGCTGCATGATTTTTTAGTATGAAACTCTTGCATACCTAAAACAACTTCCAAGCCTCCATTAATAGAATGTTAGTCATAATATGTATTATATATATATACACATATATGTATAGCTTTGAAAACCAAGAATGTTTTAAGCTCCTTAGAATTCGACCTAATGGGACACTACCTATATTGCTCCCTGGGAACTGGAGATAGTGGTACACCCCAGGGGCTTTCCAAAAATCCAGTAAGTGGTAATCATTCAGCAACATGAGCAGTGACTTTCATTATAGTGACTGGAGGGTGCCCTAGGAGGGCAGATCCTCCTGGACTGTGGGCAGAAAGATCAAGAGAAGGAGGGATGGTAATGCCAGGAAGGCCAGCTGCAGTGCTGTTGAACCGTGGAGTGACGGGACCCTCCAAAGCCCTGGGGATCACTGTGCTCCTTTCTCTTGGTGGCTCTAAGGTGCAGATAACACGCACAGTGCACACGTGAGAAGGCAGCAGGAAGAGCAAACACTCAGGGCCTGCAGGAACTCTGCAGCAAGTTTCAAGGCAAAGGTGGACTTGACATGGACTAGTGGCTCCAAACAGAGGCCTGGGAAGTGATAAGCTGGAAGTGTGGTCACATTGCCAGTGTGCATGAGCTAGGAGAAACAGCACGTTTATTTAAAGCTAAGAACTGTACAAAAAAGATCTTCATGACCAAGATAATCATGATGGTGTGATCACTCACGTAGAACCAGACATCCTGGAATGTGAAGTCAAGTGGTCCTTAGGAAGCATCACTACAAACAAAGCTAGTGGAGGTGATGGAATTCCAGTTGAGCTATTTCAAATCCTGAAAGATGTTGCTGTGAAAGTGCTGCACTCAATATGCCAGGAAATTTGAAAACTCAGCAGTGGCCACAGGACTGGAAAAGGTCAGTTTCCATTCCAATCCCAGAGAAAGGCAATGCCAAAGAATGCTCAAACTATCACAAAATTGCACTCATCTCACATGCTAGTACATGCTTAAAATTCTCCTAGCCAGGCTTCAGCAACATGTGAACTGTGAAATTCCAGATGTTCAAGCTGGTTTTAGAAAAGGCAGAGGAACCAGAGATCAAATTGCCAACATCCACTGGATCATCGAAAAAGCAAGAGAGTTCCAGAAAACCTCTATTTCTGCTTCATTGACTATGCCAAAGCCTTTGACTGTGTGGATCACAATAAACTATGGAAAATTCTGAAAGAGATGGGAATATCAGACCACCTGACCTGCCTCTTGAGAAACCTATATGCAGGTCAGGAAGCAACAGTTAGAACTGGACATGGAACAACAGACTGGTTCCAAATAGGAAAAGGAGTACATCAAGGCTGTATATTGTCACCCTGCTTATTTCACTTCTATGCAGAGTACATCATGAGAAACGCTGGGCTGGAAGAAGCACAAGCTGGAATCAAGATTGCCGGGAGAAATATCAATAACCTCAGATATGCAGATGACACCACCCTTATGACAGAAAGTGAAGAGGAACTAAAAAGCCTCTTGATGAAAGTGAAAGAGGAGAGTGAAAAAGTTGGCTCAAAGCTCAACATTCAGAAAACTAAGATCATGGCATCCGGTCCCATCACTTCATGGGAAATAGATGGGGAAACAGTGGAAACAGTGTCAAACTTTTTTGGGGGGTGGGGCTCCAAAATCACTGTAGATGGTGATTGCAGCCATGAAATTAAAAGACGCTTACTCCTTGGAAGAAAAGTTATGACCAACCTAGATAGCATATTAAAAAGCAGAGACACTCCTTTGTCAACAAAGGTCTGTCTAGTCAAGGCTATGGTTTTTCCAGTGGTCATGTATGGATGTGAGAGTTGGACTGTGAAGAAAGCTGAGCACCGAAGAATTTATGTTTTTGAACTGTGGTGTTGGAGAAGACGCTTGAGAGTCCCTTGGACTGCAAGGAGAGCCAACCAGTCCATTCTAAAGATCAGTCCTGAATGTTCATTGGAAGGACTGATGCTAAAGCTGAAACTCCAATACTTTGGCCACCTCATGCGAAGAGTTGACTCATTGGAAAAGACTCTGATGCTGGGAGGGATTGGGGGCAGGAGGAGAAGGAGATGACAGAGGATGAGACGGCTGGATGGCATCACTGACTCGATGGACATGAGTCTGAGTGAACTCTGGGAGTTGGTGATGGACAGGGAGGCCTGGCGTGCTGCGATTCATGGGGTAGAAAGAGTCGGACACGATTGAGAGACTGAACTGAACTGTACTGATGCACAATAAACTCCCTTTTACATTTATTGCTCCAATCAACAAACATTTATTGACAGTCTACACCTGCCAGCTCCTGCACCAGGCATGGAGATAATGAGGACAAGCTTTCACGGAATTTACATTCTCATGGTGGAGGCAGTTAACAAAAGAGAAAACAGATTAAAGGGATAATTTCAGAATATAATATTGCTATAAAGGACATAAAACAGGGTGATGTGATGGAGTGGGACTCACACAGTGTGTGCAGCATGGGGCTATTTTAGATACGGGATCCAAGCTGACCCCTGAGACAGTACCTCAAAGGGAGACCCACAATCAAAGATTAATGCTCTGGAGTCACTGTATCAAAATTCTTAATCATTTTATCATTGACTTTGTTTTTTTCAAGAGTTGGGTGAAGGGACAATGGAGCATGCACCCAGGACAGTTGGGCTGGGACACCAACTCAGGAAAGCTCAGGGTTGAGCATGATCCCCAGGAACCTATGATAGTTTGTGCTACAAGTGTCTTCACACCCAAGGGAGCATGATGTTAAATAACAACAAGAAAAAGAAAACCATGACAGCCAAGAGAGAGACTGTAGAAGGAAGAGGAAGCTTCTTTCCTGCTTTTAAAACCAGGAAACTCATATTTTCCTTTCACACAGAGCCTTATGCAAACTTATATCTGTGGTCCTGCCCTGAGAAGAAGCATTTGGAGCAGAGGTGGGAGCCTTTCAGGCAGGGGAACTGCATGTGCAAAGGCCCTGAGTTGACACAAGCTCAGTGTATTTACAGAAAAGAAAGCCCACAGTGGCAACAACCTCCTAAGCAGGGCGCAGATCAGAGCAAGCTACAAAAAGGCTCAGCAGACCCAGGGACTGAGGGAAGAGGCTCCTTGGGAAGCCCAGGACTCAGTTTCAGCACAGTGTGATATGGGAGTTGGTGCCTGTGTAGAAAGCAGAGAAGAAGACCTGGAACTAGGGAGAAATGGCAGGGGGAGTGAGGAGAACTCAGATGCTGAGGTTGCTGCCATTTTACATGTTAGTTTTGCCTGAAAAGTCCTACAGGGCCCCAGCCTCCATGATCCAACACCTTCCAGCCCAGCTGTGGTCCCAGGGGATTCCATATTCTACTCCCAAGTCCCTTGAGCTCTGTCTTTCACATTGTCACTCCACAGTGCACACTGAAGGATGGGCCTGAATCTGTGTTAGGCATTCAGCTCAGCCTAGATGCTCCTTCCAGGCTCCCAGCTCCTCTTTTCCTTCTCAAACCAGCCACCTCATTCTGGGCTTGCCTCTGTCTCATGACTTCCCTCTGCCACACCCTCTGAACGCTGCTTCCCTCCCAAGATTCTACATCAATGTCCCTTCAGAGGTCTTGTGCAAACCCCAGAGAGTTTAGGTCTTTCTCTATTTTTAGGTCACTTCTTTTGTATCAATTGTTTGGTGTGATTGTTTGATTACTCCGTCTCTCCAAGTGGACTGTGAAGTCCCTGAGGACACACAACAGTGTGCCTATAGTGGTGTATTTAGCACCGTCCATAGGGAGGTGCAGTGCAGGCTAAGTCATGAAGGGCCAGGGCAGCACAGGAGAGAGGAGGGTGAGCTGGGCCTTCAGAATTGCAAGGGATGAGATGGGTAAAGAAGAGGCCTGCCTAAGGCTTACCCAAGTATGAAGGAAGAGAGAAGGGGAGAAATGAACAGGAGATTTTCCCTGTCGCATGCAGGACCTACAGTGTGAAGGTACTGGTAGGGTGGCAGCTGGAGATAGTTGTGCATGCCTCCCTTCTTGTCTGCTTCCTCAGCCCCAGCCCTTTCAGATCTCCTCAATGAGCTTTCTGATTCTGTCCCATTCACCCTATAAAAAGTAGTAAGCTAAATCTCTATTCTGAACATGTGAGCTAAAATACAGTGCCCTGGGCTGGTCAGAAAAATTGGAAAATAGGAAAAATGTCTTTAAATATCATATTACTCTGATGAGATCAGAAACTGAGAAGAAAATAACCCTGGGTGGTAGGCAACCTCTAAGATGGGCCTCAGAACACCTCTGTGCATCACACCCTCATGCACCCCTCCCTTGAGTGTAGGCTGTACTTACTGACTTGCTTCTAAAAGTTAGAATATGACAGAAGTGATCGAGTGACAAGTCTGAGATTAGGTAATTGAAAGACTGTGACTCCTGCCTTAGGCATATCTTTCCTCTTCTCTTGGCTTGCTCACCCTGGGAGAAGCCAGCGGTCAAGCCACAAAGCAGCAGCACCATGGGGAGGAACTGAGGCCCACCAGCAATCATAGGGATAAGCTTAGAAGCAGATGGCTTCCACACGCTGAGCCTTCAGATGAGACCTCAGCCTCAGCCAACAACTCGATAGCAACCTTACAGGAGATTTGAACCAGAGGTGCCTAGCTAAATCAAACCCAGATTCCTGACCCACAGAAACTATGAGACAAGAAATACTTGTTGTGTTAAACCATTAAATTTGGGAGTACTTGGTTATACAACACGATAATACACACAGTGCACCATTTCTCAATCCAACACCTGTGCGGAGATTTGCTGCCTCAGCACCGACAATATGCTAGACACCTTGGCACATGGTACAGTGTTAGCTGGAATTCCCGCCCAGTGGGGCTTAATAAATACAAAAACAAAAAGAAATGTCTTGCGCTGAGAAGTTTTTATAGCACTGGTTATTTGAGCAACATTTAGAAATTCATAATCATTACCAATATTCCTTCCTTAAAAAGGAACTAATGAAAGAAAGTAATTTGGGAGTTTTGATTCCCGTTTTAAGAATATATTGAAGCATGTGTCCACAATATGTAATGCCAAGTGGACTCAGCCAATTCTTTCTCATCTCATATTCACAAGCTGTGAATAATCCATCGCATGATGGCCTTTGAAGAGCTACCCTCTCTTTTTCTCCTTTCCTTCACCCTTCCTTCATCCCTCCCTCCTTTGCTTCTCTTCTTTCCCCTCCTCCTTTCCTTAGTATTATAGGTGAAACATTAGTAACCTTTTGTCCAGTGAATAAAGCATCCCTAAATCACTGCACTCATTATCCTACCTTTTAAACTTGGGCAACATTCCTAATCCATACATACAGAACATATTTAATACAGGCAAGAAAACTTATTCCAAAACATATATTTAACTTAATATTAGCTTTGTAATATACTGAGTTCCTTAGAAACAGTGATTTTCAAATTTTATTTATACAAATCACTTAAGGGTTCTTTTCAAAAGTATTACTTGCTCAGTCATGTCTGACTCTTTGCAACCCCATGAACTGTAGCTTGTCAGGATCCTTTGTCCATGGAATTCTCTAGGCAAGAATATTGGAGTGGGTAGCCATCCCCTTCTCCAGGGAATCTTCCTGACTCAGGGACTGAGCCCAGGTCTTCCACGTTGCAGGCAGATTCTTACCATCTGAGTCAGCAGGGAAGCCCGCTTGTTAAATGTAGACTTCAATTCAGTAGGTGGGGGAGGATCTGATATTTTGTATTTCTAACAAGCTTCCAGTTGAGCCTATATTGCTGGTCCCTGGACCATACTTCAAGGAGCAAGCCCTCAGATAGGGTTACTGTTTGTTACTGGGCCTAAGTATCTGTAACTGTAAAGCAAAGGGTTGGGTTCACTGACTTAAATTCAATAAATTGTGGTGCCTCAAGTCTGTCTTTCTCTCTTCTCCCTGGGCTTCCCACTGTGATATTTGGCACCACCACTCACCCCTACTTCCCTATAAAACTTGCATGTTGTCCTTTCTCAGCCTCTCCCTTGCAGCATCCCCACATCCCCTTGCAAGTTTTGTCAATCCTTCATCTTTACATCTCCACCCACCTCTTTTTACCTCTACTTCAAGCCTTCACTCCATCCAAGCCCATATGACCTCCTACCCAAGCCAATGTCACCAACCTCCAGGGTATTTTACAAGGCAAATCTAAATGCATTGCTTCTCTGCTTAAAGCCTTGAACAATTCCTTAAGGTGTCGTCTGAGCAGTTCTTAAAAATTCAAGGTCTGAAAACACTGTTCCCCAACTTTGCCACCCTGTGGATATGGCTTGTCTTGGGAAAGTCTTACTCGGCCCTCAGAGTGGGTTAGATATCTTTATTATGCAGGTTTGTATTTTTTTTTTAAGCAGGCTATATTTTTCCTTCGTAGAAATTTTTATAATTAATTAACTAATTTCATGTGAGTGCCCAGTTTATGACTGGGCTGACATCCATGCTCACTCTGAGTCATCAGTCTATCCTCAGTGTCCTGCACAGGAATGTCATATTTGGGCACCAATAAAGATTCTTTGAATGAATAAATAGTTCCCAGACTTTATTTTTTGGGGGCTCCAAAATCACTGCAGATGGTGACTGCAGCTATGAAATTAAAAGATGCTTACTCCTTGGAAGAAAAGTTATGACCAACCTAGATGGCATATTCAGAAGCAAAGACATTACTTTGCCGACTAAGGTCTGTCTAGTCAAGGCTATGGTTTTTCCTGGGGTCATGTATGGATGTGAGAGTTGGACTGTGAAGAAGGCTGAGTGCTGAAGAATTGATGCTTTTGAACTGTGGTGTTGGAGAAGACTCTTGAGAGTCCCTTGGACTGCAAGGAGATCCAACCAGTCCATTCTGAAGGAGATCAACCCTGGGATTTCTTTGGAAGGAATGATGCTAAAGCTGAAATTCCAGTACTTTGGACACCTCATGCGAAGAGTTGACTCCTTGGAAAAGACTCTGATGCTGGGAGGGATTGGGGGCAGGAGAAGAAGGGGACAAGAGAGGATGAGATGGCTGGATGGCATCACCGACTCGATGGACATGAGTCTGAGTGAACTCTGGGAGTTGGTGATGGACAGGGAGGCCTGGCGTGCTGCGATTCATGGGGTCGCAAAGAGTCAGACACGACTGAGCGACTGAACTGAACTGAACCTACATTCAGTCCAGTATTCCTGTCTGGAAAATCCCATGGACAGGGAAGCCTGGTGGGCTAGAGTCCATGGGGTCACAAAATGTTGGACATGACTGAAACGACTTAGCACACACTCACACACCTACATTCAGAATTCCTACTAGGTATTTTTCCACTGCATCTGTTAGTTTCTAATGCAAACTGTGGTCTTAGGTATCGATTTGACATTGGCTTCTCAAAAGTGCCTAGCACTCTCATGCTGCTTATTGTAAGTTTCCTTGTTGGGAAGGCCATGCGTTGCTGTAGTCAAGTATGATAATCATTAGTGGATATATGCAAACAAGGGGTGTATGGCTCAAATATTGAAATTCCAAATAATTGACATTGGAATTCTAAATATTGACACAAACAACACCCAGAAAACACATGGTTTCCAGGCCTCCTCAGAACTTTATTTTGCTTCTGTGTTTTCTTTTAAACAAAGAAGTAAATTTCTTGTATACCAAAATCAGGACCAGCCCTGGAGAGAATTCATGGCCAAGAGGTATCTATCCAGGTGGTGTGAGTGGAAGACTGGGGTGCACCATATTAATAATGCATTCCCAGTCACCTGAATTCCACCAGAAGAAATGTAATTCTTTAGTATTTGGAGAGTTCTGTAAATGCCCTTGGATGGCAGAGTCACCCAAAATTAGAGAAACATTTTGTCCTCAAATAAGAGTTATTTATAACCACAGACAAAATGGATGCATTTTCCTAGAACATCTTTTTTCTACACTAACTTTAACATAATTCATCTTTTAAACCAAATATAGAAATATTACAGAATAATTTCAAACTTTGTATGAATCTTCAAGTGAAAGGGAAGATTGAACAAAATGTTACAAGAAGCTAATTCAGTACTAGGGTGTAAAGGACTCATCTCTGGAGTACTTTAAAAGCACAGAAAAAAACATCTTCTTTAACTAAACCTGTCAGCCTGTGGCCTGGCAGTGGGTGGCATGCGCTTGCAGGAACAGTGTGTGGCAGGGACTGCTGTTCTGTACTGTCCTTCTTTCAGGTCAGACATCCTTCGTTGTAACTTGTTACATCATTCAGTTCAGTTCAGTTCAGTGCCTCAGTCATGTCCGACTCTTTGCAACCCCATGAATCACAGCACGCCAGGCCTCCCTGTCCATCACCAACTCCTGGAGTTCACTCAGTCTCACGTCCATCGAGTCAGTGATGCCATCCAGCCATCTCATCCTCTGTCGTCCCCTTCTCCTCCTGCCCCCAGTCCCTCCCAGCATCAGAGTCTTTTCCAAGGAGTCAACTCTTTGCATGAGGTGACCAAAGTATTGGAGTTTCAGCTTTAACATCATTCCTTCCAAAGAAATCCCAGGGCTGATCTCCTTCAGAATGGACTGGTTGGATCTCCTTGCAGTCCAAGGGACTCTCAAGAGTCTTCTCCAACACCACAGTTCAAAAGCATCAATTCTTCAGTGCTCAGCCTTCTTCACAGTCCAACTCTCACATCCATACATGACCACAGGAAAAACCATAGCCTTGACTAGACGGACCTTTGTTGGCAAAGTAATATCTCTGCTTTTTAATATGCTATTTAGGTTGGTCATAACTTTTCTTCCAAGGAGTAAGTGTCTTTTAATTTCATGGCTGCAATCACCATCTGCAGTGATTTTAGAACCCCCCAAAATAAAGTCTGACACTGTTTCCACTGTTTCCCCATCTATTTCCCATGAAGTGATGGGACCAGATGCCATGATTTTCATTTTCTGAATGTTGAGCTTTAAGCCAACTTTTTCACTCTCCACTTTCACTTTCATCAAGAGGCTTTTTAGTTCCTCTTCAGTTTCTACCATGAGAGTGGTGTCATCTGCATATCTGAGGTTATTGATATTTCTCCCAGCAATCTTGATTAGCCATAACCAAATCTGAATTTCCCAGCCTCCCTTGCAGCTAATGTGACCCTATTACTTAATTCTGACCATAGTGATGTAAGTAGAAAGTTGAGGAAATGATTTCTGTAAAATTTCTTAAAAGACAACTGGCGTGTGTCCCTTTAGGGCCCATCCTTCTTTTCCCTCTTTCTTTCTTCCTGATGACTGCAATTTCCTGAGACAGCTGAAGTTGGAGTAGCCAGGTATAGCAATGGGGAGGGATTGCATCCACACACTGGATGAATTAAGACAGAAGGGGCAGAACTGGACAGGCAACACCAGACTTCCACAGGAAAGAGGACCAGAAACTGACCTTTCTGATGTTCTGGTTCAAGATGGCAGAGTAGTAGGACATACATTCATCTCCTCCTGCAAAGAGCACCAAAATTGCAGCTAAATGTTGGACAACCATGACAGCTGGAACCAACCAAAAAAAGATGCCCTATGTAAAAAGTCAAAGAAAAGCCTCAATGAAACAGTAGGAGGGGGTGCAACATGATAAAATCAAGTCCCATACCCACTGGGTGGGCAACCCACACACTAGAGAACAATAATACCAAAGAAGTTCTCCCACTTGTTGTGAAGATTCTGAGACTCATGTCATGCTTCCCAGCCTGGGGATATGGCTAAGGAATTGGGAATCCCCAGGGAATCTGACTTTGAAGACCAGTGGGATTTGATTACAGGACATCCACAGAGCTGGGGGAAATAGACTCCACTCTTGGAGGGCACAAACAAAATCTTGTGTGTGCCAAGATCCAGAGGGAAGGAATAGTGACCTCACAGGAGATTGAACCAGACCTACCTGCTAGTGTTGGAGGGTCTCCTGTGGAGGTGTGATTTGGCAGTGGTTCAGCGTGGAGGTGGGAACACGGAACACTAGTAGCAAGCCCCCCGGAAATTGACCCTTGGTGTAAGTCTTCTTGGAGTTCTCCATTAACCCTACCCTAGGGCTCATAGACCTCAGAACTGGGTCACCTCAGACCAAACAACTAACAGGGAGGGAGTGCAACCCCATCCGTCAGTGTATAATTGGATTAAAGCTTTACTGAGCACAGCCCTGCCCATCAGAGCAAGATCTAGTTTCTCCTACCACCAGTCCCTCCTATCAGGAAGCTTATACCTTCATCCAACAGAGGGCAGACAGAAGAAGCAAGAACCACAATCCCATTTTGGCTAGAATCCAAACCATATCACAGAAAGTTAATCAGGATGAAAAAGCAGAGAGTTTTGTCCCAAATGAAGGGAAAAGATAAAACTCTAGAAAAGCAACCAAATTAAGTGGAGATAAGAACTCGGAATAACGATAGTGAAGATGGTCCAGGATCTCAAAAAAAGAATGGAGGCAAAAATTGAGAAGATGCAAGAAATATTTACCAAAGACCTGGAAGAACTAAAGAACAAACAAACAGAGATGAACAATACACTAGAAGGAACCAATAGCAGAATAACTGAGGCAGAAGAATGGATAAGTGATGTGAAGGACAGGATGGTGAAAATCACTGCCACAGAACAGAATATAGAAAAAAGAATGAAAAAAAAAAAAAGAAAACATCCCAAGAGACCTCTGAGACAACATTAAATGCACCAACATTCACATTATAGGGGTCCCAGAAGGAGAAGAGAGAGAGAAATGATCTGAGAAAATATTTGAAGAAATAATAGCTGAAAACTTCCCTAACATGGGAAAGCAAATAGTCGACCAAGTTCAGGAAGCACAGAGAGTCCCAGACAGGATAAACCCAAGGGGCACACCCCAAGATCCATAGTAATCAAACTGACAAAAATTAAGAAAGAGATAAAATAGTGAAAGTGACAAGGGAGAAATGACAAATAACATACATGGGAACTTCCATAAGGTTATCAGCTTATTTCTCAACTGAAACTCTACAAGGCATGGTATATTTAAAATGATGAAAGGTAAGAACTGAGAATATTCTACCCAGCAAGACGCTCCTTCAGATTTGATGGAGAGATCAAAAGCTTTCCAGACAAGCAAAAGTTAAGAGAATTCAGCACCATCAAACCAGCTTTACAACAAATATTAAAGGAATTTCTCTAGGCAGGAAACACAAGAGAAGGAAAAGACTTACATAAAATAAAATCAAAACAATTAAGAAAATGGTAATAGGATCATACATATCAATAATTACCTTAAATGTAAATGGATTAAATGCACCAACCAAAAGACATAAACTAGCTGGGTGGATGAGAACATGTGTATATATGCACTTCTACATACCACATCACTCTTCTTAACCTCCCAAATTGTATGTAATTATTTTATATTGTTAGGCTAGTGATGTTTCCATTATGGCTTGCAATTGTAATTATCTTTTTTTTTTCTTTTGATCTGGCTATTGATTGCAAAAACTGATAAACATCTTTTACTATTATGATTATGTAACAAATATTTGCTTAATACCATTGTATCATGACTAGTCAACAGAAAATAATAGAATCCCTTATCACTATAACCATCATTTAATAGAAAAACTTATAATCACTTTTAAAAATCCAGATGCATAACAGAATTGTCTTGGAAATTTTTGAAAAGTACAAATGCCTAGGTGTCACTGTTCTTCTCCAAAGCTATAGATGTATTTCAAATGAGCAACCATGTTTAAAAACAACTGGACTATATGATAATCTTTTGCTTTTATCTAGTTTGTTTCAGTATTTCAATTTCATATTCAGTGCTCCCATTTTATCTAGCTTATGTTTTCCAATTTCTCCATCTCTTTGTTGTTGTTAGCCTTCATTAAGAGTAGTAGAAAACCTTCTGTATATGTATGTATAGAGTATGTATAATAATATATATTTTAGAAAATTTTGCCTAGCTAAAAAAATGACATTTTGATTCCACTTGCTTGACTTAGTATGAACAGAATGCTAGATTTCTCATTTACATAATTCCATGTATTTGGGGATCTAGTATTGCTGCTAAAAGTCTAGAAAATTTATTATTTTAGTGATTTTTTTAAAAATTTGAATGAGGCTTGAAACTTCTAATTCAGTTCTGGGAAAATTAAGAAATACTATGTTGTAAAAAAACAAAACAGGAAATTAGCAATGATACAGTATTATTAACCAAAGCACAGATTTTGTTCAAATTTAACAAAATTTTATTCTAGTGTCCATTATTTGTTTTCGTACCTTATTCAAGACTCTGCTTTGTATTTAACTGTGTTAAGCAGCTTCAGCTGCATGCAACAAATTCTGGTAACTTCTCTTTTCATTTTTATTCTATTATGAGTATTTTCTAATTTTCCTTGTTATTACTTCTTAGATATACCTGTCATTTAAAAGTGGATATTCAACTTCTAAATACATGGGATTTTATATAGAGTATCTTAATATTAATTTCCCATTTTGATACTAATTTCTCATTTAAATGCTTTCTTTTCTGCAAATAAAATAAAAGAAATAGACTTTGCTCAAGATGCTGCTGTTGGGGTTCTCTGTTACTTGTAAGTTTAAACCTAACTAATACAAAAGGTAAAGATATTTGAGAAACAAGTTACCCATCACCCTACCTGGGGTACTTTGGGAGAGAAATGAGGCATTAAAATAATGAAACTTTTATCTTTTTAAGCTATTTTTTATATATTAGCAAACTGGTTTTGTTATTTTGATGGATCTATAAAATAGTTCAATTCAAAGACTATTTTCAAAAATAAACTTTCTTAAACTACAATTAACGTGTGCCTGTATAGTGTAAATCAAAATGGAGAACTTTATATTTATCTGAATGCTAAAAATTAATGTAAGTAGAATTATTCTTGGTACACATTCATTTGCTTTGAGCAGCTTTTTAGCTATGTCTATCTTGAAGGTCATGGCACTAATATTATTTCCTGAAAAATACACTTTCTTCAGTTTGTTCTTATTATTATCCTTTTATCTTTTTATAAAATTGCCTGTAGTCTTCTTCAAAGTCACTTTTTATAGTTAATAAATTTTAAGGTACTGAAATCTTTAAGTCATCTCAATAGGCTAAAATATTTTTAGTTGAGAAAAAAATTTCCCTACAGATGCAGAGGTACAGTAATTCTCTACTGGTAGAGAATATTTTCAGTTTTAATTATTCTAATTTATATTGGTAAATACTTACACTCAAACTTTTGTAATTTCTGTCTTTTTAACCTCCAGTCAAAATACTTTTTATAAGGCCAACTTGTCAAACTGGCCAAATGTATATGTGGCAAAATACAAGATTTTAAAATGTCATTTCATGAGGGTTCAGAATAAAAATTTAATTAAGTATAGAAATGCCTTCAAAAGTCCTCCCACAGTGCAATTAATGAATTCCAAATTAAATCTTATTCATCATTTGAGCCTTCATTGGCTAATTTATTCAGTTCCTTGCTTTTGTAGACATGTATTATAGATTCTTCCCATTTTCAACTTTGTTTTCAATGTCAATAACTTGTAGTACTTGTAATTTCAATATATGTAATAGTTAAAATTCTTATTTTCGGCTCTTTAAATACTTTGATTGCAAAATTTAAACTAATTTTGGGTAAAGTGCAGCCAAATTTAAGGGCTAACAAAATGTCTGCGATCATTCTAAGACACACGTTTATTTGCAGGGCTTCCCCAGTGGTATAAAGAATTCGCCTGCAAAGCAGGAGATGCAGATTCAATCCTGGGTCAGGAAAGTCCTCTGGAGTAGGAAATGGCAACCAACTCCAGGTTTCTTGCCTGAAAAATCCCATGGACAGAGGAGCCTTGTGGGCTACAGTCTAAAGGGTTGCAAAGAGTCAGACACGACCAAGCACATACATTTATTTAAGTTTATTTGCAAAGTAGTTCTGCAAAGGCTCAACAATTTCTAAAATTCAGTTGATGGTGGGCAGAAAAGGAATATTTTCAAAGAATTTATTGACTGACATCCTTATTTTTAAAAATTTAATAAAACTTTATATAAACACTCTTGTAATTTCATTTTTATACATTTTTAATTGCAAATTTTGAAAATTAATTCTTTTATTTTGATGGATAGATATTGCAGTTTGTTTGAGTGTAGTTATTATGTCTGTATCACAACCAGTTCTAGTACTTTTCTGTACCATTAACATCTTCCTTTAGTAAGAACATTGTTTTGATCACCATCAAAATTTGTATTTGTATTATTATTGAAAAAACAATGATTATACTGTTTTGTGGAAATGTTTAACAGAATTTATAATAGCATTTGTAAATTCTTGATTTATCTTTGTTAGCTTGAACTTCAAACGTTTTATTTTTCTTCTATAAATAGAATTTGAAAAAAATCGATTGTTCTCTTTCTTCATTTTATTTCTCTTATTGAGGTATTTTATATAATATTATATATGTTATATATAAAGGTCACCATTAACTCACCATAAATCCAGCAGAACTTACACAGGACTGGAGAAATAGACTCTTGGAGAGCACAACAGAACCTTGTGCACACCAGGATCCAGGAAAAAGGAGCAGTGACCCCCTCAAGAGACTGACCCAGACTTGCCCATGAGTGTCCAGGAGTCTCTTGCTGAAGTATGGGTCAGCAGTGGCCTGCTGCAGGGTTAGGGGCACTGAGTGCTGCAGTGCGTGCATGGGACCTTTTGTAGGAGGTCGCAATTATCTTCATTACCTCCACCATAGTTTGCCATCAGGTCAAATAACAGGGAGGGAACACAGTCCCGCCCTTCAACAGAAAATCAGATTAAAGATTTACTGAGAACGCCCCGTCATTGAGAACAAGACCCAGTTTCCCCCTCAGTCAGTCTCTCCCATCAGAAAGTTTCCATAAGCCTCTAATCCTTCTCCATCAGAGAGCAGACAGACTGAAAACCACAATTACCGAACACTAACCAATCTGATCACATGGACCACAGCCTTCTCTAACTCAGTGAAACTATGGGCCATGCCATGTAGGGCCACCCAAGACAGAAGGGTCATGGTGGAGAGTTCTGACAAAACGTGGCTCACTGGGGAAGGGAATGGCAATCCACTTCAGTATTCTTCCCTTGAGAACCCCATGAACAGTATGAAAAGGCAAAAAAAATAGGACACTGAAAGATGGACTCCCAAGGTTAGGAGGTGCCCAATATGCTACTGGAGAAGAGTGAAGAAATAACTCCAGAAAAAATAAAGAGAAGGAGCCGAAGTAAAAACAACACCCAGTTGTGGATGTGACTGGTGACAGAAGTAAAATCTGAGGCTGTAAAGAGCAATATTGCATAAGAACCTGGAATTTAGGTCCATGAATCAAGGCAAATTGGAAGTGGTCAAATAGGAGATGGCAAGAGTGAACATCAGCATTTTAGGAATCAGTGAACTAAAATGGACTGCAATGGGTGAATTTAACTCATTATGATTATATCAACTACTGTGGGCAAAAATTCCTTAGGAGAAATGGAGTAGCCATCATAGTCAACAAAAGAGTCCAAAATGCAGTACTTGGAAACAGCCCTCAAAATGACAGTATGATCTCTGTTCATTTCCAAGGCAAACCATTCAATATCACGGTAATCCAAGTCTATGCCCTGACCAGTAATGCTGAAGAAGCTGAAGTTGAACGGTTCTATAAAGACCTACAAGACCTTCTAGAACTAACACACAAAAAAAGATGTCCTTTTCATTATAGGGAACTGGAATGCAAAAGTAGGAAGTCAAGAGATACCTGGAGTAAGGGGCAAAATTGGCCTTCAGGTAGAGAATAAAGTAGGGCAAAGGCTAAAAGAGTTCTGCCAAGAGAACGCACTGGTCATAGCAAACATCCTCTTCCAACAACACAAGAGATGACTCTACACATGGACATCACCAGATGGTCAACACCAAAATCAGACTGATGATATTCTTTGCAGCCAAAGATGGAGAAGCTCTATACAGCCAGCAAAAACAAGACCGGGAGCTGACTGTGGCTCAGATCGTGAACTCCTTCTTGCCATATTCAGACTTAAATTGAAGACAGTAGGGAAAACCACTAGACCATACAGGTATGACCTAAATCAAATCGCTTACCATTATACAGTGGAAGTGACAAATAGATTCAAGGGATTAGATCTGATAGACAGAGTGCTTGAAGAACTATGGATGGAGGTTCGTGACACTGTGCAGGAGACAGTGATCAAATCATCCCCAAGAAAAAGAAATGCCAAAAGGTAAAATGATCGTCTGAGGAGGCCTTACAAGCAGCTATGAAAAGAAGAGAAGTGAAAGGCAAAGGAGAAAAGGAAAGATATATATACCCATTTGAATGCAGAATTCCAAAGAATAGCAAGGAGAGATTAAAAAAAAAAAAAAAAAAGCCTTCCTCAGTGATCAATGCAAAAAAAAAAAAAGGGGGGGGGGG
>NW_024070185.1:80614510-80771893 GCF_014754425.2 Oryx dammah | reverse complement strand
GGGGGAAACAATAGAATGGGAAAGACTAGAGATCTCTTCAAGAAAATTAGAGACACCAAGGGAACATTTCATGCAAAGATGGGCTCGATAAAGGACAGAAATGGTATGGACCTAACAGAAGCAGAAGAGATTAAGAAGAGGTGGCAAAAATACACAGAAGAACTATACAAAAAATATCTTCAGTTCAGTTCAGTTACGTTTAGTCGCTCAGTTGTGTCCGACTCTTTGCGACCCCATGAATGGCAGCACGCCAGGCCTCCCTGTCCATCACCAACTCCCGGAGTTCACTCACACTCATGTCCATCAGGTCAGTGATGCCATCCAGCCATCTCATCCTCTGTCATCCCCTTCTCCTCCTGCCCCCAATCTCTCCCAGTACCAGAGTCTTTTCCAATGAGTCAACTCTTCGCATGAGGTGGCCAAAGTACTGGAGCTTCAGCTTTAGCATCATTCCTTCCAAAGAAACCCCAGGGTTGATCTCCTTCAGAATGGACTGGTTGGATCTCCTTGCAGTCCAAGGGACTCTCAAGAGTCTTCTCCAACACCACAGTTCAAAAGCATCAATTCTTCGGCGCTCAGCTTTCTTCACAGTCCAACTCTCACATCCATACATGACCACAGGAAAAACCATAGCCTTGACTAGATGGACCTTAGTCGGCAAAGTAATGTCTCTGCTTTTGAATATACTATCTAGGTTGGTCATAACTTTTCTTCCAAGGAGTAAGCATCTTTAATCACCATGGTGTGATCACTCACCTAGAGCCAGACATCCTGTAGTGCAACATCAAGCAGGCCTTAGGAAGCATCCCTACAACAAAGCTAGTGGAGGTGATGGAATTCCAGCTGAGCTATTTCAAATCCTGAAAGATGATGCTGTGAAAGTGCTGCACTCAATATGCCAGCAAATTTGGAAAACGCAACAGTGGCCACAGGACTGGAAAATGTCAGTTTTCATTCTAATCCCAAAGAAAGGCAATGCCAAAAATGCTCAAACTACCACACAAGTGTACTCATCTCACACACTCATCCCACATCTCTCTCACTGGTAAAATAATGCTCAAAATTCTCCAAATCAGGTTTCAACAATATGCGAACCATGAACTTCCAGGTGTTCAAGCTGGATTTAGAAAAAGGAGAGGAACCAGAGATCAAATTGCTAACACCTGTTGGATCATTGAAAAAGTGAGAGAGTTCCAGAAAACATCTATTTCTGCTTTATTGACTATGCCAAAGCCTTTGATTGTGTGGATTACAACAAACGGTGGAAAATTCTTAAAGAGATGGGAAGACTAGACCACCTGACTTGCCTCCTGAGAAATCTGTATGCAAGTCAAGAAGCTCAGTTAGAATGAGACATGGAACAACAGACTGGTTCCAAATAGGAAAAGGAGTATGTCAAGGCTGTATATTGTCACCTTGCTTATTTCACTTATATGCAGAGTATCATGAGCAATGCTGGACTGGATGAATCACAAGCTGGAATCAAGATTGCCGGGAGAAACATCAACAACCTCAGATATACAGATGACACTACCCTTATGGCAGAAAGTGAAGAACTAAAGAATATCTTGATGAAAGTGAAGAGGAGAGTGAAAAAGTTGGCTTAAAACTCAACATTCAGAAAACTAAGATCATGGTATCCAGTCCCATCACTTCATGGCAAATAGAGTGAAACAGTGGAAACAGTGAGAGACTTTATATTTTGGGGGCTCCAAAATCACTGCAGATGGTGACTGAAGCCATGAAATTAAAAGACACTTGCTCCTTGGAAGAAAAGTTTTGACCAAACTAGACTTCATATTAAAAAGCAGAGACATTACTTTGTCAGCAAAGGTCCATCTAGTCAAAGCTATGGTTTTTTCAGTAGTCATGTGTGGATGTGAGAGTTGGACTATAAAGAAAGCTGAGCACTGAAGAATTAATGCTTTAGAACTGTGGTGTTGGAGGAGACTCTTGAGAGTCCCTTGGACTGCAAGGAGATCCAACCAGTCCATCCTAAAGGAAATTAGTCCTGAATATCATTGGAAGGACTGATGTTGAAGCTGAAACTCCAATACTTTGGCCACCTGATGCAAAGAACTGACTCATTTGAAAAGACCCTGAAGAGGGGAAAGATTGAAAGCAGGAGGAGAAGGGGACGACAGAGGATGAAATGGTTGGATAGAATCACCAACTCAATGGACAGGAGTTGGAATAAACTCCAGGATTTGGTGATGGACAGGGAAGCCTGGCATGCTGCAGTTTATGGGATTGCAAAGAGTTGGACATGACTGAGTGACTGAAGTGAACAAACTAACTGATACAATATTATATATAAATCTAAATAAATCTAACATATGTTTTTACATGTAATCACCTATGTGACCAACACCCAGAAAAAAATACAGAACAGTTTCATTATTTCAGAGTTCCTTATATACACACAGACTCACAGCAAAACAACACTCTTTGGAACTTCTATCACCTTTAGTTTTGTCTGTCCTTGAACTTCATCTAAACATAATCATACAAAGTGTGCTGTTTCATGGCTAGTTTCTTCAGCTTCAGTTCAGTTCACTTCAGTCGCTCAGTCGTGTCCGACTCTTTGCGACCCCATGAATCGCAGCACGCCAGGCCTCCCTGTCCATCACCTACTCCCAGAGTTCACTCAGACTCACGTCCATCGAGTCCATAATGCCATCCAGCCATCTCATCCTCTGTCGTCCCCTTCTCCTCCTGCCCCTAATCCCTCCCAGCATCAGAGTCTTTTCCAAGGAGTCAACTCTTTGCATGAGGTGGCTAAAGTACTGGAGTTTCAGCTTTAGCATCATTCCTTCCAAAGAAATCCCAGGGCTGATCTCCTTCAGAATGGACAGGTTGATCTCCTTGCAGTCCAAGGGACTCTCAAGAGTATCCTCCAGCACCACAGTTCAAAAGCATCAATTCTTAAGCGCTCAGCCTTCTTCACAGTCCAACTCTCACATCCATACATGACCAGAGGAAAAACCATAGCCTTGACTAGACGGACCTTAGTCGGCAAAGTAATGTCTCTGCTTTTGAATATACTATCTAGGTTGGTCATAAATTTTCTTCCAAGGAGTAAGTGTCTTTTAATTTCATGGCTGCAATCACCATCTGCAGTGATTTGGGAGCCCAAAAAAATAAAGTCTGACACTGTTTTCACTGTTTCCCCATCTATTTCCCATGGAGTGATGGGACCAGATGCCATGATCTTCGTTTTCTGAATGTTGAGCTTTAAGCCAACTTTTTCACTCTCCTCTTTTACTTTCATCAAGAGGCTTTTTAGTTCCTCTTCACTCTCTGCCATAAGGGTGGTGTCATCTGCATATCTGAGGTTATTGATATTTCTCCCGGCAATTTTGATTCCAGCTTGTGTTTCTTCCAGCCCAGCGTTTCTCATGATGTACTCTGCATAGAAGTGAAATAAGCAGGGCAACAATATACAGCCTTGACGTACTCCTTTTCCTATTTGGAACCAGTCTGTTGTTCCATGTCCAGTTCTAACCGTTACTTCCTGACCTGCATACAGATTTCTCAAGAGACAGGTCAGGTGGTCTGGTATTCCCATCTCTTTCAGAATTTTCCACAGTTTATTGTGATCCACACAGTCAAAGGCTTTGGCATAGTCAATAAAGCAGAAATAATTGTTTTTTCTGGAACTCTCTTGCTTTTTCCATGATCCAGCGGATGTTGGCAATTTGATCTCTGGTTCCTCTGCCTTTTCTAAAACCAGCTTGAACATCAGGAAGTTCACAGTTTACGTATTGCTGAAGCCTGGCTTGGAGAATTTTGAGCACTACTTTACTAGCTGGTGAGATGAGTGCAATTGTGTAGTAGTTTGAGCATTCTTTGGCATTGCCTTTCTTTGGGATTGGAATTACACATTCATTCCTGTTGTTGCATGTTCTCTCAGTCTCTCAATGGTCTCCATGAAAGTGAAAGTCGTTCATTCATGTCCGACTCTTTGCATACCCGTGGACTATATAGTCCATGGAATTCTCCATGCCAGAATACTTGAGTGGGTAGCCTTTCGCTTCTCTAAGGGATCTTCCCAACCCAGGGATCAAACCCAGGTCTCCTGCATTACAGCTGGATTCTTTACCAGCTGAGCCACAGGTTCAGTTCAGTTCAGTCGTTTCCGACTCTTTGCGAACCCATGGACGGCAGCACGCCAGGATTCTTTGTTCACCAACTCCCAGAGCTTGCTCAAACTCAAGTCCATTGAGTCGGTGATGCCATTCAACCATCTCATCCTCTTTCATCCCCTTCTCCTCCTGCCTTCAAATCTTTCCCAGCATCAGGGTCTTTTCAAATGATTCAGCTCTTCGCATTAGCTGGCCAAAGTATTGGAGTTTCAGCTTCAGCATCGGTCCTTCTGATGAATATTCAGGACTGATTTCCTTTAGGATGGACTGGTTGGATCTCCTTGCTGCCCAAGGGACTCTCAAGAGTCTTCTCCAACACCACAGTTCAAAAGCATCAATTCTTCAGCACTCAGCTTTCTTTATAGTCCAACTCTCAGATCCATATGTGACTACTGGAAAAACCATAGTTTTGACTAGATGGACATTTGTTGGCAAAGTAATGTCTCTGCTTTTTGATATGCTGTCTAGGTTAGTCATAACTTTTCTTCCAAGGAGCAAGCATCTTTTAATTTCATGGCTGCAGTCACCATCTGCATTGATTTTGGAGCCCAAGAAAATAAAGTCTGTCACTATTTCCGTTGTTTCCCCATCTTTTGCCATGAAGTGATGGGACCAGATGCCATGATTTTAGTTTTCTGAATGTTGAGTTTTAAGCCAGGTTTTTCACTCTCCTCTTTCAATTTCATCAGGAGGCTCTTCAGTTCCTCTTCACTTTCTGCCATAAGAGTATTATCATCTGTGCATTTGAGGTTATTGATATTTTTCCTGGCAAGTAAATGTTCAGAAACATTTTTGGAAGTTGCATATTCATTATTAACTTTCTTGAGAAATGGAAAGTCACTCAGTTGTGTCCGACTCTAATAGACTACACCATCCATGGAATATACCATCCATGGAATTGTCCAGGCTGGAATGCTGGATAGTCTTTCCCTTC
Source organism: Oryx dammah (assembly GCF_014754425.2). Taxonomy (NCBI): domain Eukaryota; kingdom Metazoa; phylum Chordata; class Mammalia; order Artiodactyla; family Bovidae; genus Oryx; species Oryx dammah. The sequence goes on along the minus strand of NW_024070185.1, from coordinate 80,766,814 downwards.
TCCAGGGGATCTTCCCAACCCAGGGATCGTACACAGGTCTCCCACATTGCTGGCAGATTCTTTACCAGCTGAGCCACAAGGGAATTCATACTTAATGTTTCATTAAACACAAACCTTTTTTTAGTACAAACCTGCTGAAGAAGTTGATTATAAATAAATTTTTTAAATGTTAGCAAACAAGAAAATAAAGTTATAAATTTATACCATATGACAAATGACAATAAATATAGCAACTGCTTCCAGGTTTGGCAGAACTGCTCCATCTTTATTTCCTGTGTATGCATAATATACTACTGATGGTCTTCCTCATTTCCCATGGACCCTAACAACTGGAAGCCCAGTGGCTTCGTGTACCTTGCAGCTGAGCCATGACACAACTGGATGGCACTTGAGCAGCAGACAGCGCAGCAGCAGCGAATGCCTCTCCACTTGCTCTTGAAATCAGAAGGAATCAGCCCCTGGTTCTGGAGCACCTTAAGCACTATCAATGGGAGTCCTGCGTGCTTTCCCTGAAAGGAAGGAAGGTGTTGATTATTTATGGTCTGGAAAGGATCGGAAAAACAGAGACTTCTTGTTATCTTTCAGACATAACTACATATTAAAGTAGGACCTCTGTTCACTGACCATGTTTCTCACACGCTACTATTTCTGGCAGAAGCTAGAAAGATGAGGTAGAAGCCTACCAAACCCGGCTTATTTTAATGCAAGCATTAATAACATTTCCTCATTAAACAATGAATATCTGGAACCAAGGTTAATCCATATATGACCCCAGGACAACAAGCTTAAACTGGGACTACCAAGACTGGACGGAATTGTGTCCACCCTGCATAAGGCAGAAAGTAGAACAAAGAAACACGTCCTCTCCCATTTTACCAAGAAATGGGAAGATAAGCAAAAGTGTCCCTTTCTATGGATCTCTTAGCATGACATCACTCCCTTTGTTATATTCAAATTTTAATTCCAGGAAATATTGCATTCTTTTAAGGATTTTGGTATTTTGTAAAACAGATCCCAATAATTAACTACGAATACTGTGACTTGAACTCTCATTTTCATCTTGTATTTCTCTCTTCCCAAAATTTGAGCCAATAATACTACAGAAAGCAACTCATGCTATAATGGCCATAATACCAAGAAAGAGACAATCCTGTCCCCAAAGATAGTAGGAATAGATCTAATTTAGAATCCAGGATAAACTGGAAGGTGAGGTTCTTCCTAAAAGTTAATTAACACATAGGTTTTTACTTACACTGTAGAAAAAGGGACAGTAGCAAGTGGAGACGGAGAAGGCAGTGGCACCCCACTCCAGTACTCTTGCCTGGAAAATCCCATGGACAGAGGAGCCGGGTGGGCTGCAGTCCATGGGGTTACTGAGAGTTGGACACGACTCAATGACTTCAGTTTCACTTTTCACTTTCATGCATTGGAGAAGGAAATGGCAACCCACTCCAGTGTTCTTGCCTGGAGAATCCCAGGGATGGCGGAGCCTGCTGGGCTGCCGTCTATGGGGTCGCACAGAGTTGGACACGACTGAAGCGACTTAGCAGCAGCAGCAGCAGCAGCAAGTGGAGAGCTAGTGGAGTGAATTTCACTGTAGCACATGAGAACATAAAAAAAAAAAACTTTTTCTGGAAACGCGTTCTTAATTTGTAACTCCTTCTTTGAAAGTACGGCCCACTTAAGATTGTCTGACTGCTTTGATTGATGCGTTTTCATGGATGGGACCAGGTTGACCTTTCTGACTTCTTATTTTTTCATCTGAAGGACTGATGTTGAAGCTGAAACTCCAATACTTCGGCCACCTGATGTGAAGAGCTGACTCATTTGAAAAGACCCTGATGCTGGGAAAGATTGAGGGCAGGAGAAAGAGACGACAGAGGATGAGATGGTTGGATGGTATCACCGACTCAATGAACATGAGTTTGGGCGGACTCTGGGAGTTGGTGATGGACAGGGAGGCCTCGCTTGCTGCAGTTCATGGGGTCACAAAGAGTCAGACATGACTGAGCGACTGAACTGAACTGAAGGACTATCTGTGTTTTTTGCCTTGAATGATACACATGCAGATAATTCTTAACAGACTGACCCACCTCACATCTGTGTTTTTCAGTAGCTCTGCACTGGTTACAGAAAAAAGAAAAAGCTGAACCTCCTAGGCTGGCTCTTCAGAAGGAGGCCTCTCCCAGCTTTACAAACTCCTCAGCTCGCTGAGTGTCTCCTACACATCCACGTGCTTTACACACACTCTCCCTCCCTTGACCTGCCCATCCTTATTTGTGTCCACAAGGCTAACTCCTTCCTGACCTTTAAGATTCAGGCCATGCCTATTTCATCTTAAAACACAGCTTCCAGCGCCTCTTGTCCATCCCCATCTCCTCTGCAGGCCCTCCCTGTGCCCCGACCTGCTTGCTGGGCACCTCTGTTCACAGTTCTCTGCACACAGACTTCTATTAGGTGACTTCTTGCCTGTCACCCTTGCACGGGGAGCCTCTTGAGGGCTGGCCACCACGACTGTATCCTTGGAAACAAACATGAGCCCGGCTCAAAGTGGAAACACTCAGGAAACGTTTGGTCAATGAAAGAATTTTAATCATGGCTCTTAACTGGCTTTGGTTGTTTTAAAGCTCAAAGAACTGAATTTATTTGATTGCAAGAATCACCTCTTATTTAACTGTCTGGGTCAGATTTTATTCAAGGCCTGAAGCTGTATCAGCTAACATATTTCCTAGCTGACACTATGGTTTTATAGTGTCCAGGCCTCTCATCAATCACTATTGTCCAGCAACTAGGAGACCACCACCTCCAGACACCTTCTATTCTTGTGCCTTCAAATGTGTCTAAACAGAGCTTCTTAGGGAGCAGGGACAAGGAAAATTTTCTTCCTTTTTCAGCAGACCTTTCTGAGCTTCTGTATATTATTGTAACAAGAGACTCTGAGAGATGAGACCACAAACCAGAAGTTACACCCTTTTGGTCTGAAAGGTTTGGACAGACACTAGTGTTTCTGGAAGACAAAGAGAATCCACAGACATGAGAATGTGGGAATGGACGTTTGCATGCAAAAGAAGGCACGTTCTGAAAGCACATTTGCAGACCATGGTGTAAAGTCATTTCAAACTTACCAATAAAAATATACATCAGGCACAGGGCTTTGACTGCAGTAAGGGACTCGGAAGAAGGTTAGAAGATTCATACTTCCATGGATAAGCAGAAAAAAAACATAGAAACAAAACTCCAATCATCAGTTTCCCTATATATCATATTCTGGTAAAATTCCCACCTCTTAAGAGGAAACCTCTGTGACCACATAAGAAAAAACGTTTTTAATTTCATTCCAGTTTTTAAACGAGTCTAAACTAAAACAAAGATTTTATGACTCTCTCAGTCTGCCATGCGGATTTCCGCCTCTGACAAATGCCAGGAATCCTTGTGGCTACTTTAGATGTTCAAACCATTTATTAAGAAGAATGAGAGAGCGCTATGTCGGAACCCAGGCTCCAGAAAGGTAGGTGAGGCCACCACTCTGGACACTAGCCAAAGGAAGACTTCTTGGCAGCAAAGTGGGCAGCTTCAAGAATTTCAGAATTGTTTAAACTCTCCTGTGCAGTTTAAAAAAAGTGTTTTGGATGGCAAGAAGGTGCCATAGAGCTGCAAATACAGATGGAAGTATTTTCTCCAGATAGCTGTTTTATGCTGAAAATGAAAACTAAAACCCAATAAAATGGTGCCATTATCCACCAGAGGCTTAGAGAGGAGCCAATCCTGTTCTGACGATTATCAGGCCATTGGATAAGAGGGAGGAGAAGAATGAACTAAACCAAACATTTTGGAGAAAACAAACTTATTAATGTCTAATTGAACAGTATCAGGCTTGTGGTGGAAGAAAAAAGCATTTACTCTGCATCAGGTACAACTGTCTTTAAACCAAGCAGTGATTGGTTCGAATAAGCTAGATTGCACTTGGATGAAGATATAAAAGGGGAGGAAAAGAAGTAAGATCACGTGATTATCTGCCAGCTAACTGGAGGAAATGCTTATCAGTAACAGAGGCCATTCACAGACACAGTTACTGGAAGTCTGTTCCCAGGGCTTAGTACAGTGCCTGAAAAACACACACACACAATAAACATTCCATCTGGTTAAAAGTAAGGCAGAGTTTTAAAATGTATGTAAAATCTGGGGGAAGCCAAATAAGGGGTATACCTGGGTTAATACTATTGTATTAATGTCTTATCTCTTGGTTATGCTAAGGTTATATAGGATATTATCACTAGAGGAAGTACAGGAACTCTCTGTACTATTTTTTGCAACTTTTTGTGAGTTTTAGGATAATTCAAAATAAACATTTACAATCTGAAAAAAAAAAGAGGAAAGTGTAAGATACATTCTTACATTGCCACATGTTGAGGATGACTGAGGCTCCATCAGCCAGGGCCCAGAATACCCGAGTGAGGAAGGTCTAGGCCACTGATTAGTTGACCAGCCCAGGACCACCATGTGAGCAATTGTTGCTACTACATGTTTGGGTATGCTTGTTACCACAGTGTAATCTCCCCAAACAAATACAGTCCCTTGCTTTCTTCTCCTAGGAGTGCATGATGGAGTACCATTTAGTAGTTTGAAAACCACCTTAATAAAACTATCAGAGACCTAAAAGATCAGATGGAAAAAGGCCAAACTTTCAAATGAGTTAAGCTTGTAAAAAACACTGAAGGCAATTTAAACATCTATCTTTATACATGAAACTCAGTGTTCATAGCAGCACTATTTCAGTAGCTAACATGTGGAAACAAGCTAAATGTTCATCAACAGGTGAATGGATAAAGACAATGTGAGATATATATTAATATATATAATACATGTATATCTATATAAAATTTGCTTTACACCAAGTCGTGTCCAACTCTCTCTGACCCAATGGACTACAACATGCCAGGCTTCCCTGTCCCAATATACTTGCCATGAGAACCTTATGAATTGTATAAAAATATACATATAATACATATATATAATACAAATGGACATGTGCCTGTGTATATGTGTTAGCTGCTCAGTTGATTCTTTGTGACCCCATGGACTATAGCCCACCAGACTTCTCTGTCTGTGGAATTCTCCAGGAAAGAGTATTGGAGTGGGTAGCCATTCCCTTCTCCAGGGGATCTTCCTGATCCAGGGATTGAATCCAGATCTTCTGCACTGCAGGTGGATTCTTTACCATCTGAGCCACCAGAAAAGCCCCATATATATGCATACATACAGTGGAATACTACCCAGCCATAAAAAGAATGAAACAATGGCATTTGCAGCAACATGGATAGATCTAGAGATTATCAACATCATACTAAGTGAAGTAAGTCGAACAGAGAAAGACAAATATCATGATATCACTTATATGTGGAATCTTTGGGATTGGAATGAAAACTGACTTTTCCAGTCCTGTGGGCACTGCTGAGTTTTCCAAATTTGCTGGCATATTGAGTGCAGCACTTTCACAGCATCATCTTTTAGAATTTGAATTAGCTCAACTGGAATTCCATCACCTCCTCTAGCTTTGCTGTAGGGATGCTTCCTAAGGCCCACTTGACTTCGAATTCCAGGATGTCTGGCTCCAGGTGAGTGATCACACCATGGTGATTATCTGGGTCGTGAAGATCTTTTTTGTGTAGTTCTTCTGTGTATTCTTGCCACCTCTTCTTAATCTCTTCTGCTTCTATTAGGTCCATACCATTTGTCCTTTATTGTATGAAATGTTTGTATGAAATGTTCCCTTGGTATCTCTGATCTTCCTGAAAAGATCTCTAGTCTTCCCCATTCTATGTCTTCCTCTATTTCTTTGAATTGATCACTAAGGAAGGCTTTCTTATCACTCCTTGCTATTATTTGGAACTCTGCATTCAAATGGGTATATCTTTCCTTCTCTCCTTCGCCTTTAGTTTCTCTTTTTCTTTTTAGTATCAGCAGTGGCCACAGGACTGGAAAAGGTCAGTTTTCATTCCAATCCCAAAGAAAGGCAATGCCAAGGAATGTTCAAACTACTGCACAATTGCACTCATCTCACACGCTAGCAAAGTAATGCTCTAGATTCTCCAAGCCAGGCTTCAACAATATGTGAACCGTGAACTTCCAGATGTTCAAGCTGGTTTTAGAAAAGGCAGTGGAACCAGAGATCAAACTGAAATCATTGAAAAAGCAAGAGAGTTCCAGAAAAATATCTACTTCTACTTTACTGACTACACTAAGGCCTTTGACTGTGTGGATCACAACAAACTGTAGAAAATTCTTAAAGAAATGGGAATACCAGACCACCTGACCTGCTTCCTGAGAAATCTGTATGCAGGTCAAGAAGCAACAGTTAGAACCGGACATGGAACAACAGACTGGTTCCAAATCGGGAAAGGAATACATCAAGGCTGTATTTTGTCTCCCTGCTTATTTAACTTATATGCAGAGTACATCATGTGAAATGCCAGGCTAGATGAAAGACAAACTGGAATCAAAATTGCCGGGAGAAATATCAGTAACCTCAGATATGCAGATAACAATGAAAGACTTTATTTTCTTGAGCTTCAAAATCGCTGTGGACAGTGGCTGCAGCCATGAAATTAAAAGATGCTTGCTCCTTGAAAGAAAAGCTATGACAAACTTAGCGTACTAAAAAGCAGAGACATTACTTTGCTGACAAAGGTCCGTCTAGTCAAATCCATGGTTTTTCCCAGTAGTCAAGTATGGATGTGAGAGTTGGACCATAAAGAAGGCTGAGTCCCAAAGAATTGACGCTTTTGAATTGTGGTGCTGGAGAACACTTTTGAAAGTCCCTTGAACAGCAAGGAGATCAAATCAGTCAATCCTAAAGGAAATCAACCCTGAATATTCATTGGAAGGACTGATGCTGAAGCTGAAGCTCCAATACTTTGGTCACCTGATGGGAAGAACTGACTCACTGGAAAAGACCCTGATTCTGGGAGAGATAGAAGGCAGGCGGAGAGGGGGAAAACAGAGGATGAGATGGTTGGATGGCATCACCGACTCAATGGACATGAGTTCAATAAAATGGAAGCTCCTGAAGCTCCGGAAGCTCCTGAAGGACAGGGAAGCCTGGCATACTGCAGTCCATGGGTTCACAAAGAGTCGGATACGACTGTGCAGCTGAACAACAAAGGGTTGCCCTCCATCACAAAGGCACTAGATTAGCAAAAGCACCAGTGCGGCATTGCAGAAGGGTAATAAAATGATGCAGAAACCAATGAAGCTAGTGGGTGATTCTGATTCTCCCAGTGTTTATACTCAACAAGAATAGCACCGTTGAACTGTGTAAGACCGTAAGAACCCTGGAAAATGGCACAGGTGGTACTAGGGAGGGGGCATGAGAGTTGGATAAGTGTTTCAAAGGAACAGGATGCCTTGCTAATTTAACACTCATTTGACTCTTAAAATAGCCATGACTATTTTTTTTTGCCATTCTAAACGATAGAATGGACCATACCAGCTTTACTTGGAAAACACATAAGAGGTAGACCTGCCATTGACATCTGTAGTGTGATGTTGAAGTATGGCATAAAGCAAACACAGAACTTATATCTTTCTTCAAAGATACTGTTGTTTAGGCTAAATAAAGGCAGAATGAACAGTTGTCTGAGGGAGTTGGACCCTAATATAGATAGAGTGTAAGAAAACAGTGAGTAATCTAAAACAAATTCTAATCTCCCAATCTGGACAAATCATACCTGAAGCTAATGGTAGAACCAACCCCTATCAGCAACCTTGGAAGATAACAGAGACCAGGAGGAAGGTCAAAAGACAAGAAATGGGCTAATGTTATTTCGATTTCCAAACAGAAGAAGCAGGTAGACTCTGAAAACCATATGATTTCAATCTCAGGCAAGTTACATGAATGGATTATTTAAAGGCCAGAGTGATTGCTATAAGCTTTGATAGGCTCACTGAGAACAAGCCATTTCAGATTAACCTCATTTCCTTTTTTGAAATGGTTGTTAGACTAGCAGCTCAGGGAAATATGATTGATGTTGAAAATGTTGATATCAGAAAAACATTTGATAAAATCGTAATTAAAATAGGGGTAAGATCATGATTAGGGACAGAGATGGGGTGGATTGACGTAAAGTTGAATTCATAAATTCATTCAGTTCAATAGTGATGTGTCACAGAACTCAGACCTAGGCATTGTCTCCTTCAACATTTTTAAATGACATGAATAGAAACATAAATCACGTATTTATTAAAATTGTGGAAGCTGGGCAGAATATCAGAATCCAAATTGTCTCAAGTTGAACCAAATAACAAGATGAAGATGAAAAACATTATTCATTTCCCTTAACAGTCAGGTTTTGATAACTATTTTTAGTGTCAAGTATTTTGGGGTTTTTTTTTCCCCCTAAAAGAACAGTCAGAGCCAAGGCTAGAAATTTAAAACTCTTTAGTCAGTTTAGTAAGTCACTTCCAAATTATCCAGATAGGGATGCATTGTTCACTGTATAACTGTATATAATAGGAAACAACATTTTTTTGAAAAGAATAACTTATTCCTAAATGTCTGAATTCCATGCATTTCAATTTTCAGGAATTCATAAAAGCTAAAAGAAACCTATGTTTTCTTTTTCTTAATCCTTACAGAAGAGATCATTTAAATAAAACTGTTCCCCAATTGGATAATTCATAGGACATTATTCCATGGGGCTTAACAGGGATGCATAAAGAAAGGGTTCCACAGGCCAATAGATTGGGAAACACTGGGTCAGGCTCAACTGATAGATTTCATTTCCACAGGACTTCTCAAAACCTTCAAGTGTGGTTAAATATGCTCATATAAGAAGGGAAGCTTCATGAGAAGCTACAGCAGGGGTCTAGTCTATGATTCCCAGGCCAAATCTGGTTCAGTGCTGGCCTTTTGGGGAATACAGTCCCACCCATGTGTTTACAAGTTGTCCTTGGCTATAAGAGTAGAGTTGAGAAAAGCAACAGAGACCATACTAACTCTTAAAGATACTTACTTTGTCTGACTTGCAGAAAAGGTTTGCCAACCCCTGGTCTAGAGTATGTACTGTTCTTAAAATTTGTCTGAACACAAAACAACTTTTTGGAGCACAATTATCAACACCTCTTAGAATCCTGGGACAAATGGAAAGCAATTAAATGTAAGAAAGCAGTCTTTGGAAGAAAAATCACTCAAGGGAGATTTTGTGTGGTTCATACATATCTCTGTGTTTTACATTTATCTTCTTATATTTAATTTTGACTTTATTTTGGGGGGCTTCAAAATCACTGCAGATGGTGATTGCAGCCATGAAATTAAAAGATGCTTACTCCTTAGAAGGAAAGTTATGACCAATCTAGACAACATATTAAAAAGCAGAGACATTACTTTGCCAACAAAGGTCTGTCTAGTCAAGGCTATGCTTTTTCCAGTAGTCATGTATGGATGTAAGAGTTGGACTGTGAAGAAAGCTGAGCACTGAAGACTTAATTCTTTTGAACTGTGGTGTTGGAGAAGACTCTTGAGAGTCCCTTGGACTGCAAGGAGGTCCAACCAGTCCATCCTAAAGGAGATCAGTCCTGGGTGTTCATTGGAAGGACTGATGTTGAAGCTGAAACTCCAATATTTGTGAAGAGACCTGAAGATTCAATGCCATCTTGAGGACAGATACAACCGCAGGTGAAGGGGAATCCATGGTATCAAAAAAAAAAAAAAAAAAAAACCAGTCTGTCATTGCACATCTAATGTCATTTCAGGAGTTCAGGGGTCCATTCCCCAAACAGTTTTCCTACTTACTCAGTAACATCTGAAATTTCTTATAAGATGGATCACTCCATAAGAAGACTTAAAGTTCACTGAAATGCACATATTACATGGTGAAGGTGGGTCTGGCTAGAGCACCTGGTGAATAGGGCATGAACCCCGGTGGTCATATGAAGAGGAGAGCTCACCCAGCAGGTGCCTCCTAACTGTCCTGCCTCTGCTTGCCTGTTCTCTTGCTCCTTCCTCTCGCAGCAGAGGGGGTGGTTCAGGAAGGAGTGACCCAGAGCTAGACTAATCTTCACACATATCTCTGGTGATGTCCTCTGGGAAACTCAGGCAACTGCATACTTGATTCTTCAAGGTCATGACCTAGCCTTGGACCTGAGTAACAGGTTCTGGCACAGGTATTAGCAAAGGGCCTGGACATTCAGATCACAGGGCTCAACTGCCAATCCCTGATGTTCAGGCAGGTCCCTCATTTTGGTGCCATGACTGTACTGAGTAAGAAGAGATGTTATCAACTGTCTCACAGGTATTTGGAGAGGCTGAACAGGAATAAAGGGCTGTGCTGTCGCTAGCCATGATGGTACAATGTCATCAACAGAGAATACTATGCCCTACTGTGGGACTAGTTCCATGGGAGAAGTCTATACTGTCCCAGTCTCACCTCACTCCCTAAGTGGGCCCTGTAGAATTCTCAGTCAAGTTCCCTTCTATGCACATACACATGCTTGTAATTTAAAAGTACTCAGCTTCCCAGACTCCCTTGCAGCCTGGATGCCATGTGACCCATAAGATACATATGAAGACTCCCAAACTGGGCTTCCCTTCTCTTCCTAAATAAAATGTCAGGAGGAGACAGAAGACGCTTGCTCATCTGTCAGCCCCATCTTGTTCCTGCCCAGAGGTGCAACAAGCCCATGACCATGAGAATAAAAATTATACGTCAAAGACAGTGAAGCAGCAGACAGAAGGAAGCAAGCCCTTGGAACAGCATTTGATCACATTTAGCATCAGCCAATGGGTTACCTACGTACAGACTTCTGGTAAAAAAAGGAAAGTGAATCCTTCGGTAGTCACAGTTGTACATATTTCTAAAGGACATATCTTGACTTTTACAAACAGGCACCTTAGTAGCGTCATCATGTATTTTGCTGTCATTGGGAGATGCCCTTAGAAACTCTTCTGTGACAGCTGTTATTGACTTTATCACACAATATATGGGCTTCCCTGATGGCTAAGTTGGTAAAGAATCTGCCTGCAATGCAGGAGACCCCAGTTTGATCCCTGGGTCAGGAAGATCCGCTGGAGAAGGGATAGGCTTCTCACTCCAGTATTCTTGGGCTTCCCTTGTGGCTTATCTGGTAAAGAATCCACCTGCAATGCAGGAGACCTGGGTGTGATCCCTGGGTTGGGAAGATCCCCTGGAGAAGGAAAAGGCTACCCACTCCAGTATTCTGGCCTGGAGAATTCCAAAGACTGTATAGTTGCAAAGTCAGACACAACTAAGCAACTTTCATTTTCTTTTCACACAATATAACTTGTCTCTCTGTGTCCAGTCTTGTCCCCTCCAATCCATTCTCTATTCTGCAGTCCGAATGATCTTTTAAAAATTCTAAGTTGATCATATCATGATCTTGCTTACAACTCTCCAGGGGCTTCCTGTGGCAGAAACAGTTAACTAGCCTCCAAAATCCACACTCCACTTCCAGAGTGGAGATACTGCTGCCAAGTGGCTGCCCAGTCCGGGACTACCTTTTCAACACCCCTGGCATCTAGATGGGGCTCTGTGACTCAGGCCAAAGCAATTAAGACATACCTGTGCTCTCTCTACCTTCTCTTTCTCCTCCACTATCAGCAGGAGATGGAAATAGAGATGGAGGAGACACAGTATAATTGCTATCTCAGGTAAAGTTGCCCATCCACCAGGAACATGGCATCAGACCAATACGAGGGTCAGAAATAAGCAACTAAGTCACTGAAACCATGGGAGTTGTTTGTTATAGCAGCTAAGATTTCTCTAATACACTTTATATTGACTATGGGAGAAAGTGCATGTGTGCTAACTCTCTTTAATCGTGTCTGACTCCTTGCAAGCCTATCGACTAACGCCTGCCAGGCTCCTCTCTCCATGGGGTTCTCCAGGCAAGAATACTGGAGTTGCCAGGCCCTCCTCCAGGGGATCTTTCTGACCCAGGGATTGAACCTGTGTCCCCTGCAGCTCCTGCATTGCAGGAGGATTCCTTATTGCTGAGCCTCCGGGGAAACCTGATGGGAAGAAAGTGCAGAATCCTTAATGTGACTCTTCACACTCTAGCTCTAGCCTATGCTCCATCCTCTCTTCCCACCAATGATACTGGACAATCCTGGAAACTATGTCAATCAATTTCCTCCAGGTTTTCAAACAGGCCATTCTCTTCTCCTTGCCTAGAAACTGCCTTACCTGCTCTTGGCCTGGCTGATTACTGTTATCCCGTAGACACTTGGGATGTCACTTCTCCAGAGAGGTCTTCCCTGACTAGTCTGTAGATAAAGCCTCCCTAAGGTAGGCCCCTATATCTCTCCATTTGGTTCATGATTATCAATTCCCTATTGACTAGTACAGCACCAAATAGGTAGTAGCCATTCATGAATATCTGTTGAAGGTGGAATGGATGAAATGGTAATGTTAGAACAGTTTTAGTGTCCCCCATTTGGGTAGACTCATGGGAAATATCACTCATGTTACAGGGACTTCTAGCAATCAAAAAAATTTATTTTAACAATGTTATTCTTATATGATCCTTTTTCTCTTTGCTTTTGCCACCAGGAAACTCACTGACAGAATTATATTCACCCTTAAAATTGCATAAAGCCTAAGTATGTGCCTTTTCTGTATATTCTGTTCATCTAGTTGCATGTAATAATTCAACCCTCTCTCTCTCATGGTCCTGAGTTTATTATTCTTTATCTATAAGTTCTGAAAGTACTTTTGTGGACTCTTCAAATGCTCTTCTGTACAGAGTGGCATGTAAAAATTTTAAAGTTTCCTTCTTAATGAGACAGTTGGCCTATAATTCCTCCATGCTTATGCTAACTTGGGAATAGTTAAATTTATCTCTTCCTTTATTTTGCTTATAAATATTGAAATGTCCCTGATACAGCTTAACACAAAACTGCTTAGACTGGATTTACTTTATTTATGATAAAGGTCATTATGACAGAAGGCAGATGTTAAAAATACTCTTCATCAAAATCATAAAATTTAAAGAAGACAGAGCTGAAGGAAGTTTCAGGATCACATAGTCTCGTTTGCTCACATCATAAGAGAGAAAAGCTAAAAACCAGAGATGCAAAATGACCCTCCAAAAGCCATTCATTACATACAGTTACTGCTGGAGCTGGACCCCCAACTCAGGTGAGTTTGTTCCTAAGTCAACTTTCTTTATTTAGCAGGCCCCAATCTTTTTGTTATTTAAGAAGGCTGAACGCCGAAGAATTGATGCTTTTGAACTGTGGTGTTGCAGAAGACTCTTGAGAGTCCCTTGGACTGCAAGGAGATCCAACCAGTCCATTCTGAAGGAAATCAGCCCTGGGATTTCTTTGGAGGGAATGATGCTGAAGCTGAAACTCCAGTACTTTGGCTACCTCATGCAGAGAGTTGACTCATTGGAAAAGACTCTGATGCTGGGAGGGATTGGGGGTAGGAGGAGAAGGGGACGACCGAGGATGAGATGGCTGGATGGCATCACGGACTCGATGGACATGAGTCTGGGTGAACTCCGGGAGTTGGTGATGGACAGGGAGGCCTGGCGTGCTGCAATTCATAGGGTCGCAAAGAGTCGGACACGACTGAGCGACTGAACTGAACTGAACTAACTGAAGCTAATATACCCACATTGTAAGCCCCAAAACCTATAAATGCACTTCATATGGCTAAAGGGACTTTGCAGGTATAATTGAGTTAAAGACCTTAAGATGAGATTACCATCAATTATCCAAGTGGGCACTAAATGCAGTCACAATGTCCTTAAAAGACATACACTGAGGGATGCTTGACTACAGAAGAAAGAAAGGCAATATGATGACAGAAGCAGAGATGGGAGTGATGTGGCCACAAGCCATGACTATAGCCTTAGAATCCAGAAGAGAGGAGGAAGCAATTCTCTCCTGAAGCTTAGAGAGCAAGTTCAGTCACGCCAATAGCTTGATTTTAGCCCAGTGATGGTGATTTCAGACTTCTGTTCTCCTGTACTGTTGAAGAATAAATTTGTGTTGTTATGAGCCACAGATTTGTGGTAATTACAGTTGTGGCAGAAGACTAAATCACAAGTGTTAGCAAACTATGCCCTGTGGACCAAATCTAGTCCAGTGCTTGTTTTTGTAAATAAAATTTTATTAGAACAGAACCTATCCATCCCTTAATGCAACATCTATATGACTGTTTTCTTGCTACCCTAGCAGAATTGGACAGTGTAACAGAGGCCACATGGCCTGCAAAGCCAAAGCTATTTATAAACTGGAATTTAATAGGAAATGCTTGCTAACTCTGCTTTTACCTATGAATTAGTTCTAGATTTTCTCATATTTGCATTATTCTTTTGGACTAGAAATAATACATGTGCATTATTCAAAGTTAAAGCATTACAAAACTACCTTATCTAGCAAGTAAATGTTCCTTGACCACTATCATCAAGAGCTTGGGACATGTTCCCTATTTGTTGTTTTCATCCAAAAATATGCTAATCTTTCGTATTACAGTTGCTGTGATCAGTATTTAAGGCATTGCTGCTGCTGCTGCTGCCAAGTCGCTTCAGTCGTGTCTGACTCTGTGCGACCCTATAGACGGCAGCCCACCAGGCTCCGCCGCCCCTGGGATTCTCCAGGCAAGAACACTGGAGTGGGTTGCTATTTCCTTCTCCAATGCATGAAAGTGAAAAGTGAAAGTGAAGTTGCTCAGTCGTGTCCATCTCTTAGCGACCCCACGGACTGCAGCCTACCAGGCTCCCCCGTCCATGGGATTTTCCAGGCAAGAGTACTGGAGTGGGTTGCCATTGCCTTCTCTGATTTAAGGCATTAGATATTCATAAATTTAAAAGGACCAAATACTTCGTGAAAACGATACAATTGTGACACTCATGAATACATGAGCCAAGGGCAAAGAGAATAGTATGAAGCTGACAGGCTCCACGGGTCTGTTTGAAGAATCTACATGTAGGGTCTACTGGGAGCAAGTGGGGTCAGTGGTTAGGCCTGTGCCTTAGCATCCATGGGGCCTAATCCCGATCCCTTCTCCTGCCTGGCTGCCCCTTAGCCTCTCTGTCCATCAATTTCCTCAGCTATAGAAAGGAGACTTTAAGACGCATGGAGCAGTCTTAAGTAACAACTACAAAGATAATCGTATGAAGCACTCCAGTCAGACCAAACACAAATGGCTGCTGTAATTTTTAATAAATATTGCAGTGTCTTGGCTTAAAAGGTTAGAGGAAAATGATCTTTTAAAAATAGCTGAACACTTGTATGTCCACTTACCTGTCTGTCCACTTTCTTTCTGAAAGTATATTCTTGTTTAAATAAATCCTCACTTAACTTTCTTTGAAAAAAAATTTTTTTAATAAAAATAATTGAACATGAATTTTAAAGTTTAACTTCTTTATTATAAAATGCTTAATATAGGTTATTTGAATATAACTGAAGTTGCAAAAAATAAAAATAACCTCAATCTCATCACTCTCAAATAATTACCATTTTACTATCTTGTCACATTTCCTTCTGTGTTCACATATCTGTGCCCATTTATAACAAAAGATGAATCTTATTATATGCAAAGTTTATGCCTTCTTTTTTTATTAAAATCATTTTTTGTCATATCATTAACTATTTTTGGTAACAGTCTTAACACCCTCTCATGTATTTTCCAGAGCTGTATTTCAAACATTTTAATTCTATAAATATGTCCCCCACTTATTATACATCTGACTGCTGTTGAAAGGGTGAGAAAGGAATTAGGTATCTTCCCTACCCTCAAAGAGCTTATAATTTTATACCAAAAAATAAAAGGCAAGTACATTTTGTAATTCATGATACAAGGTCAACTCACATAAGTATGATTTTAATAAAGAGTAATACAATGGTCTCAGGGATGAGTAAAAGGGGGAGTTTTTCTCACTCTTCTTTGAATTTCTGTTACCTATTTTCTCAATCACATTTGCAAAAAGTTTATCATCATTTGAGGAGTAACAAAACTAGCAAGAACATTTTTTGCCAAGAAAGGAGAATGTTCCCCACAGTAAGCACTCTCTGGGAGGTATTTTGGAAAATGCAGCAAGTCCTTTTAAAGAGAAAGGAAATGAAGAGATTGTCATGTCTGTCTCACCTTAGATAATAAAAGCTGGGTTGGCATCAGAAATTGGAAGCAAATTCTAGGAAACCTCTCTGAAGTTTCCACAAGGTGATCCAATTAAGATATGACTGGCAGCCATGAAAAGCCTTGGTACTGCCAAACCACAGAGAAATTTTAGATGTAGAAACACAAGAAATATCTTGCTGGATAACCAAATATTTTTTAAAAGAGGCATATAGTATAGCCTTAAATTTCCAAGACATCACTGACTATTTTTCTTGCCCTCCAGCCAAAGATAACCTAAGACAAGGGAAAACACTGGCTATCCCACGAAAGCCAGACAAGTAAATAGAAATTTGCAATGAATCTTTCTTAGCCTTAGCAAAGTCCAGGCCTAAAATCCATCTTCAGCACATTAGAATGGAATCTCTTAGGTCAACTAACAACCCCCCCACCCCTACCCCTTGCAGAGGTGCTGACATGGAACCACTCTGGAATCCCCTGTTCACTGTGTCTCCATCTGCCGTCATAAAACACCATGGAAACTGGGCCCCAGATATCCTGGGCATCTCTGAAAGCTCCCACTCCTCCTAACTACAGAGAAGGACCAGACTCTACTCAAATAACATCTGGCCTCATGGTGAAACCATCATGGAGGGTTCCTTCAAGTTCACCCATCCTGTGTGTGTGTATTAGTCCCTCAGTTATGTCCAGCTCTTTGTGGCCCCATGGACTGTAGCCACCAGGTTCCTCTGTCCATGGAATTCTTCAGGTGACAATACTGGAGTGGGTTGCCACAGGTAACAGCACTAATGGAAACCAAGAAAAGGAGGCAACAAGCCCACTCCACAAATCTTCTTTCAAGCAAGAACATTAACCATAAATGAGAGCCCTTAAAAGTCAGTCTTCTACTGACTCCTTCTTATTTTTGAATGGTCACATTGCAAACTAAAATAGATGAGATAATCTAGGAACCTAGGAAAATCCTCCCTCCAGGCTACTCAAATTGGTTATAAAATAAAATCTACTCTTTCTTCTTAAAATATATTATTTTATATATCATTTTATATATATGATGATTGTCCCATCAGTTTGAAAATTCTGAAATCATGAAACATTTGTTGATTGTCTTCTGAGCAGAATTAATTCCTTTCTGAAATGAGATTGGGGTATCAATCAATCAATACTATGAAAGGCCTATTGGGCACATACCTTTATACTATTTACCATGTTTATACGGAAGGGGAAAATAATCTCTATCCTCAAGATTAAGTTTGTGGGGAAAATAGAACAAATGCAAAGGATACTGTAGCAGAAACTGTTAATTGTCAACCCATCATCCATCAATATAGCCATTTCCAACCTCCTAGCACTGATTGTGGCCAAGTAGAAACTCTCCAGTATGTGCCCATGACTTCAAGGAGAGTTGCCCGAGTATCATCTTTAGGGAAAGGATCTGATAGGTCTAACCCAATAATGCAGTCCCATTTCCCTCTACATGTTTGGCCAATAAGGTGAGGTCTGTTGAGTGGCTTCTAAGAAAGATTCCCTTGTTTAAAAAAAAGAAACCACAGGAAGAAATAGATCTTCATCTCATAGAGGGTTTTTTTGTGTTGTGTGATGTGATATCTGGATCAGCAGCAGCCCTCTTGCAACCATGAGGTACAATCATAAACATGAAAACTTACTGCCTGAGGACAAAGCCAATGTGCTGAGAATGGCACAAAAGAAAGATTAAAGAATCTGAGACCTTAAGGAAGACATCAAGTTGCTAATGTAACTCTCTCCAGAACTGTCTTACCTCCAGACTTCCAGTAACAGGATACAATAAATTTTTCTTAAAGAATAAGCCATTTTAATAAAGCTACCATATGACCCTGCAGTCCCACTCCTGGTCATATATCCAAAGAAAAACATGATCTGAAAGGATATATGCACCCCAAAGTTCTTTGCAGTACTGTTTACAATAGCCAAGACATGGAAAACCCTAAATGTTTATTGACAGAGGAATGGATAAAGATGATGTGGTACATATGTACAGTGGAATATTACTCAACCATTAAAAAGAATGAAACAATGCCATTTGCAGCAACATGGATGGACCCAGAGCGTGTCATACTGAGTGAAATAAGTCAGACAGAGAATGAGGTATGACACACCTTATATGTGGAATCTAAAAAGAAATGATACAAATGAACTCACTTACAGAGCAGAAAGAGATTCACAGACTTAGAAAATGAACTTATGGTTGCTAAGGGGAAGAGATAGTCAGGGACTTTGGGAAGGTCGTGTACACACTGCTATATTTAAAATGAATAACCAACAAAGATCTATCCTATAGTACATGGAATTCTGCTCAATGTTATGTGCCAGCCTGAATGGGAGGGGCGTTTGGGGGAGAATGGATACATGTATATGTATGAGTCCTTCCCTGTTCATCTAAAACTATTACATTGTTAATTGGCTATCAGTTCAGTTCTGTTCATTTCATTTGCTCAGTCGTGTCCGATTCTTTGCGACCCCATGAATTGCAGCACCCCAGGCCTCCCTGTCCATCACCAACTCCTGGAGTTCACTCAAACTCACCTATAGCCCAATACAAAATAAAAAGTTCAAAAGAAAAAAAAAGAATAAGCCATTTCAAGTTGAATTTTCTACTATATAGCTGAAAGCCCTCTTGAGTCCTATAGATACACAAATGAAAATGTATCTTTTAAGAACTGGCGAAGTGTACTCTCAGCTGATGGAATGTGATATGAATTTTGGAAAGAGCATTTTAGCCATAAAGAGGAGCATAGGCAAAGGTGTGCAACTCAGCTCTCTCAACATTCCAAGTATCTTTTGTGATGTCATAAGGAATTCCTTTTTGTGTTTTTAGTTCCAGGTCATCAAATCAGTTAGGTTAGGCATCTTACCTAGAAAGATACATCTTTGGAGAAATACATTTCATAAAATATAAACTGAGAAACATTTCAACTTAACATCAGTTAGAAGAATGTATAAATTAGGGAGGTAGATGAAGTAAAATGAGGAGCTTCTTAAGGTTCATCTGATAAAGTGGATCCCAGTGAATACATTTTAAGCAGCGTTTTGTTTTAATTATTTAAAAATGTTAAAGTATAACTTACACAATGTAAATGTTCAGATCTTATTTGTTCCATTCAATCAGACTTGAAAAATGCTCATCAACACACGGAACACCCCAAATGTTTCCTCGTGCTCTTTCCAGTCCATCTTCACATCACATGAAGAAACCAATGATCTTATTTCTGTTATCAATGTTTGAATTTGTGTATTCTAGCTTTTCTGTATATGGAATTATGCGGTATATTCTTTTTGTGTGTGAGAGACTTCATCCTCTCAGCCTACTATTTTTGAGATTCATCCATGCTGTTGCTTGTAGCTACATATGGTTCTTTGGGAGTATTCTATCATATGGCTATGTCACCACTTATTTACCCATTTCCTTGTTGAAGCCTAGCTATGTGGTTTCTAGCTGTAGCTATCATGAAAAAACTGCTATGAACTGTATTGTACAAGGTTTTTTTGTGAATACAGATTTTTATTTCTCTTGAATGAATAACTAAGAGCTCAGTTTAGTTCAGTTCAGTCACTCAGTCGTGTTCGACTCTTTGCGACCCCATGGACTGCAGCACGCCAGGCTTCCCTGCCCATCACCAACTCCCAGACTTTACTCAAACTCATGTCCATCGAGTCGGTGATGCCATCCAACTGTCTCATCCTCTGTCATCCCCTTCTCCTCCCACTTTCAATCTTTCTCAGCATCAGGGTCTTTTCAAATGAGTCACTTCTTCGCATTAGGTGGCCAAAGTATTGGAGTTTCAGCTTCATACCTAAGAACTGCTGAAACCTAGAGTAGATATATGTTTCAGTTCTTAAGAAACTGACAAGTTAATTATAACACTGTACACTCCCATCAGCAACATGCGAGGGTTCTTCCTAGTTGCTCCACCTTCTCTCTGATGGTGGTGTCGATCTGTTTCATTTCAGCCACTCCAGTGGGCATTTAATAGTTTCTTGTTACGGTTTTATTTTGCATTTCATTATTGATAAATGATATTGAACACACTTTGATGTAATTATTGGCCATTTGCACATCTTCTTTTGCTAAAGTGCTTATATATATCTCTTGTCCACTTTTCAAATTTTGGGGTTGTTTGTCTTTTTATTATTGACTTGCAGGAGTTATTTACATATTCTTGATATAAACCCCTTGTCAGATCTATGCGTTGTGACTATCTTTCCCAGTCTGACTTGTCTATTTATTTTTCTTGATTTGTTTTTCTAGAAGCAGGAATTTTAAATTTTGATAAAGTCCAACTTGCTTTTTTAAGATTTATGCTTTCTGTGTCCCCTCCAATACATTTTTGCCTACGCTGAGGTCATGAGCATATCACTCTAGGTTTTCTTCTATATATTTACTTATTTATTTAAGGAAACGGAGGGATATTTTTGGGCTATACCGCACAGTTTGTAGGATCTTAGTTTCTCAATCAGGGATTGAATCCAGGTCCCAAAGTGAAAGCACAGAGTCCTAAGCATTGAATCACCATAGAATTCCCTATATCTTTGTTGTTTTATATATTACATTTAAATATCATATCTATCTCAAATCGATTTTTCTGTATGGTATGAATTAGGGGTTGAGGATTTTCGTACATATATGTAAGTATATATATAAGTGTGTGTGTATAAATATATGAATATCTCATTGTTCTAGTGCTATTTATTGAAGACATTTTCCTTTCCTTATTAAATTGCCTTGTGTGTGCTTAGTCACTCAGTCATGTCTGACTCTTTGTGACTTCATAGACTGTAGCCTGCCAGGCTCTTCTGTCCATGAGGATTCTCCAGGCAAGAATACTGAAGTGGGTTGCCATGCCCTCCAAGGGAATCTTCCCAACCCAGGGATCAAACCCAGGTCTTCTGCATTGCAGATGGATTCTTTACTGTGAGCCACCAGGGAAGCCCATTGCCTTAGCACTCATCAAAAATTGTTCAGCCATACAATTATGAGTTTATCTCTGGACACTGTTTTGCCCCATCAGTCTACATATCTAGCCTTTCATCAATACCACACTAATCTGATTCAGTTCAGTTCAGTCACTCAGTCGTGTCCGACTCTTTGTGACCCCATGGACTGGAGCACACCAGGCTTCCCTGTCCATCACCAACTCCCGGAGCCTACTCAAACACATGTCCATCACATCCAGCCATCTCATCCTCTGTCGTCCCCGTCTCCTCCTGCCCCCAATCCCTCCCAGCATCAGAGTCTTTTCCAATGAGTCAACTCTTTGCATGAGGTGGCCAAAGTACTGGAGTTTCAGCTTTAGCATCATTCTTTCCAAAGAAATCCCAGGGCTGATCTCCTTCAGAATGGACTGGTTGGATCTCCTTGCAGTCCAAGGGACTCCAAGTGTCTTCTCCAACACCACAGTTTAAAAGCATCAATTCTTCAGCACTCAGCTTTCTTTATAGTCCAACTCTTACATCCATACGTGACTACTGGAAAAACCATAAATCACACTAATGTTGAAGTCAAGTAATAGTAGTCCACCAACTTTGTTTTTTTTCAAGATTGTTTAGGCTCTTTTTGGTCCTTTGTTTTTCCAAATAAAATTTTAAATGTCCTATCAATTTATGTAATAAATACATTAAAGGTAACCAAATCTTTGCTGTGAAAAGGATGAAGGAAACTTTGAAGTGAATATCCTAGTGACAAGCACTTGGGCAGGGGTGGGAGGAGCAAGTGACATCTGTGTGAAATTTGGAGATGGGGCCTTTGGGAGATAATTAGGTTTACATGAGGTCAGGGTAGGGGTCCCATGAAGGGATTAGTATCCTTAAAAGAAGAGGCACCAGAGAGTTGCTTCCTCTCTTTCTCTGCCATATGAGGACAGTGAGAAAGCAGCTCTCTATAAGCCAGGAAGAGAATCAGGGAAACATATCAGCCAGCTCCTATCTTGGATTTCCCAGCCTCCAGAACTGTAAGAAATAAATTCCTGCTGTTTAAACCACCCAGTCTCTGGGATTTTGTTATGGCAGCCTGAGCTGACTAGCCCAGAGACTTTAGGCATAAATGTGAAATTCCATAAGCCTTAAAGCTAACAATTTATTTTGATTCAAGGGGCCATTAGAATTTACAAATGACAGATTGATTGTGTGCATTTATCACCATCCCCTTTCAAAGCCCCACTAAAATGACAGTAAAGGAAAATATTAAACCCATAAATCCTAAGATAATAGAAGAGGAGAAATGTCAATCTACTTTGTGAAGCAAATGGCAAATGAGTGGGCAGGGGGGCGGGCAAGTGATAACTGACCTACACAGAGCAAGTTGAAATCAAGAACTTGCAGAGGACATGAGGGAGAAGCAAGCAATCTGTCATCCCAGGAGGGGTCAGGGACCACAGGCAGTGGCTTCCACAGACATGAGGGGCTGAAACAGGGGCAGTGCAGCCGTGCATCCCCGTCCCTAAAACCACAGAAGAGCAACATTGTCAAATGGGATATAATGCAAGTCATGGGTGTGGTTTCACATTTTCCGATAGCTACAATAAGAGAGGTAAGTTAATTTTAACAGTATAGTTTACTTAATTCAGTATATCCAACATATTATCATTTCAACACATAATCAATCGTTTTCATTAGTAGTGAGATATTTTATCTTTTTTTTTCATAGTATCTTCAAATTTTGATATGTATTTTATACTTAGAGCATACTACAAGTGCTCAATGGCCACAGTGATGAGGTGTTATAGTGTTGGGCCACATGGGTCTAGAACCACAAAACGGAAGAGGCCCTGAACACAAAGACGCAGGCACAGGGAAGAGTCAGGGGTTTGGAGATGAATTGAAAACAAGAGTTTTAGATAAACGTCTGTGTTTTGAACAGTGTGACCTCTAGTTTCCTCTCATTCAAAAACCAGAATACAAACAAGTGATCTCAGGAGACTGGGTTCTTCTCAGGACCTTGGAAGAAAAAAAAAAAAAAGAGGGCAAAATAAAAGCTTAAGAAATTACAAGTTTCAGAGAACTAATAGAATATATTCCATTCATACAGTAATACCAGAACACTAAAAATGAAAAAGGAAGACATTTTGAAAATCAGAAAATATGAAAACTAGGTTAAAAAGTCAATAGAAGGCTAGATGATAAAGACAAAGTAATCCCTCTGACAAGGTAAAGATAAAGAGATGAACAATAGGAGAGAAAAGATAAAGGATCAGAGGATCAATCAGAAGATTCAACATGCAAAGGAATTCAAGAACAAGGGAATGAAAGAGAAATTGACAAGAAATACACAAGGAAATCCTGTGAGAAAAATTTCCCAAGAAGATTTACTCTTTTTGTTATAAGCTTTAAACATACCATTTCACTTTCAAAAGTATATGTGTATAATACTTTGATAAAAATGAAAACTCTTTAAAAATAAAAACTCTATTAAAAGAAGAGGCAATTAAATTTTGCTTATGGGGGCCAGCGCAGGGGCAGGATTATGAACTGTTCTTGATGAACACATATCTGTTTCTAGTACCCGGTAAAGTACCTAAATGATGGGAAACAACAAAGCCATCAGAGAGGTTGCCTCCTTCCCCCCTCCACACCCAGTTTTATGGAGCTGTTTTGATTTGCAGTAACAACAACAAAAATCTCTGAGCTTTAAACTGCAGAAAATAATGTTGTGCTTCAAGGCATACTTGTTTAAATTCAGAGTCTAGACATTTCTTTGGCACTCTCATCATTGTCCCAGAGAAATGAAACTCAAAGGGAAAGGAAGAGTGGGAGATGCTCTGGAAGACCCTCCTGGGGAAATCTCTATGGGTCATGTCCACATGTGGACAGGCAGGCCGTCCTCAGGGCTGACTGTGCCACGGCTGCCAAGAGCAGGAAGGACAAAGTATCTGCAAAGTCCCCAGGTACGCAGGTGCTTCATGATGGCAGGAGTCAAGGGAGGGGGAAGGGGGAGTCCACACGCACCCTTGATGAACCCCTATCTTCAAGAACAATCCACATTAGAATCTGAGGAGCAGGCTATCTAGCTCCTGGGACTTCCCTGGTGGTCCACTGGCTAAAACTCAGCACTCCCAATGCAGGGGGCCCATGTTTGATCCCTGGCCAAGGAACAAGATCCCACATGCCACAACTAAAGATCCCACACGATGCAATGAAGACCAGGCACAGCTGAATTAATAAATTAATTGTTTTTAAGTACCATCCCCCAGGCCCCACCCTGAATGTGCTGGATTGATATCTCTGGAGGTGAGGTCCAAGAACCTACATTTTAAAAGGAACCCTTTCCATTCTCCTCCTCTCCGCACCATGTACACCAGCCAAAGTTAAAAACACTGGGACCCAGGTGAGTGCTTCTTAATTAGAATCACTGTGGAACTTTTTCCAAATATAGACGTTGGGATCCATCCCTAAATGTATTGAATCAGTATCAACACTGTACAGACCAGAGACATCTTCTTCTGTCTCCATGTTTTATAAGGATTTTCAATGTGATTCACATGTTCTCCTCCAGTTAAGTAAGAACTTTTGAATAGATGGTTCTCAAATTTACATGTAGCTTGAAATCTGCTGGGATGCACCGTAAAAATGAAACTTTCACAGTGCTATGACTTCTGATTTGTGAGCTCTGGAGGGAGGCTCAGGAATCTGCCTGTGAACTGACTCCCCAGTGATTTGGGTGCAGGTAGTCTTGAAAATTCACCAAAGAAAGCTAAGGTGTACGTTCTGAAAGTGAAAGTGATAATCACTCAGTCGAGTCCAACTCTTTGTGACCCCATGGACTGTAGCCTGCCAGGCTCCTCTGCCCATGAAATTCTCCAGGCAAGAAATCTGATTCCCTCTGCCAGGGGATCTTCTTGACCCAGGGGTCGAACCTGGGTCTCCTGCATTGCAGGCAGGTTCTTTACCATGTGAGCCACCAGGGAATCTCTGTCGATATGAGCTTAGTTAGTGGGCAGGAAGAACTTCACATGGGCATCTAGGCCCAAATACTTAGATACTTCCCAAGCAAACACTCGTTGGTTGCATCTACACTCAGATCGTTGAAACAACAGAAAGAGACAGGTGAGGAATAGTGTTTGCCTTGGACTTAACTGTCAGCTCAAGAACTTGTATCCCATTTACTTCTTGTTGAGTGTCCTTGAGCATGTACTGCTGGGGGAAAAAAGTGTTTATTTTATCCATTCATTTAAACCATCTCTGCTGAAAAAATAGACTCATCACAAACTTGGGGCCGTCATGTTATGACAGTGGGTGGTACGGCCACACGTGTATGTGCCTGTTATGCAAATGCATATCATACACAGCACTCAGGACTTGGAGCTGGACCAAGGGCAGATATTAATGAGACATTTGATTAAGATCAAGCCCTGCCCACTCATTTGAAGTGTGTGTTAACAAAGCATCAAGGAAAGGGGTCTGAGTGCCAGTTCTCCAAGAACATGTGGGGGGCAGGCCCAGTCTGTGTGTATGCTGGCCGGAGACAAACATCCACATTTCCAGCTGCTGGGAACCAGATGAGAGAGTGGCCTGTGTCACACCACTGCTGGGGTGGCAGAATGGGCCTCTAGAAGAAAACATTGCAGATAAGATCTACAGGCCAGAGCAATGCTCCAAGGAAGTTCAAAGGCCTGCAGAGAGAATGCGGTTCTTTCCAAAGGCAAGTGTCAGCCTCTGCTTCCCTGGGGCACTCTCACTGAGGCTGGCAGCTCTGTGTGGCAACCCAGGACTGAGAGGAATTATAAAAATGACCAGAATGAGGCTGACCATGAGTCTCCAAACAAGACAAAGCTGCCTGTGTCTAGAATCTCTGACTGCCCTCTTGCCTCCAGGAAGCAGGATGCACCACAGGCTCTCAAACTTGGGTCCTTAATTAATCCTCTTGTGTCCACAAGGCTTTGAGTGTGAATAGCAGGTAAGGGTGCACAAAGGAAAGCTTATACTTAGAACATGTTTAGAACAAGTCATGTCCGATTCTTTTGCCAACCCCATGGACTGTAGCCCGTCAAGTTTCCCTGTCCATGGGATTTCCCAGGCAAGAATACTGAAGTGCGTTGCCATTTCCTTCTCCAGGGAACTTCCCAACCCAAGAATCAAACCCCCGTCTCCTGAATTGGCAGGTGGATTCTTTATCACTGAGCCACTAGGGAAGCCCGTACTTAGGTGGACTCAAATGATACTCAAGTATGTCTTAGGCACTAAATATTATCTATCCAAATCCATCTTTGGCATGGGTTGTTCATGAGCTCTCATGATCTATCTGCTGGGAAAGGTGTCTGTATGGAAAAGCTGGGCCAGATGATGCGAGAGAAAGTTTTGAGATTAAAATTATTTGACCTTTAAAGGGAGGGGCTAGGTGAAAAAATTAAAAATAGAAAGGTTGTGCAGCAATACCAATAATTCAGTGAGCCAAACAAGAAACCTTCAGGATTTACAATTGCAGCCTGGCTGCAACTATAGTTTTGTACCAAGCACATCATCAGTGCATCAAGATGACAGTGATAACAATATTGATGCCATCACCATTTTCTGAGCAATTACTGTGGGCCATCCGCTAAGTACCTTACATATATTTAGTTCAATTGTCCTTACAATAATCCTAGTATCAACTCTATTTTTGTTTTTATGAGGAATCTAAGGCCCAGAGAGAGGTTAGGTTACTTGTCCAAGACCACACAACTTAGAATTAGAACCTGAATTGGCCTCATACCAGTTTTTAAGGTATTCCCCACCATTCTATCCACATGATAGTCTAATATTTTTCAGTTTGTCTCTGTCTTGGAATAAAGATTAAAAATGAATGGGCTAGGATGATTTTGAGGGACATCTGGGAGGAGTTTAAAGCTTAAAGAAAACCCAGTGAAAGAACTCTTGAATAATTCTAAGAAGCAACAATGATGGAGAAATCTTACAAGTGTTGTGCTCCTGGTAAAGGAAAATACTGAGTCAGATCACTCCAGGGCCTAAACCTCACTCTTGGAAATAAGCTAAACCCTTTTGGAGTACTCAGATTAGCCAGCAAAACATCTTTTCCCTGTGGGCCTACATGACTGAAGCATCACAAGAGGCTCCAGGAGAAGTTTTCATGCAGAAGACTCAGCAGGATAAACACAGCGGACTGAACTCCTCCTACCCAAATGTGAGTGGGCACCTTGCCACCCAATTAGACATCATTAAAGAGTGTGCACGATACTTTCCCCGATGTACGATGATGCTGACTGTTTCACAGTTCGGATTCCGCTCTCTCTCTCTCTCTCTCTTTTTTTTTTTAAATTTTGCATGGATTTAAAAAAAAATTTTGCATGGATTTTAAAAAAATTTTGCATGGATTTTTTTTTTAACAAGACATCTATTTATATATTATAGAAGTTTTCCATGGACTATGCTAGAGGAAAGCATACTCTGGCTGTTGGTACTAACAATATGAGACAGACTTTTCCTTCAGGGATCTCATACTCCCATTTCTGAGACAAGATTAACTCACATCACACAACTAGAGGACAAAATAAGGACAGTCCCTTCTAACCAGTAAGGTCCTTTGTGCAAACTGAAAAATAATTTTTAAAAAAGGATGCCCCTCACTTCTGGAGGATTTAACCCCACACCAGGGCACACTGCTTGTGAGCAGAGAGTATTGGCTAAAATTTTGTCTCCTTTCATCCCACTGGCCAGTGCCTTTAGGCAGTGAACAACTTATACAACCTTATATGAAAATAAGACCCAAAAAATTAAATTTAATCAAATTTTAGTAAGCTTATTATCAATAGTTAAAAAGGTGAAAACTGGGGCTAAGATTACTAAAGAACATTTGCCCACCTAAATCTACAGCTTCTGTGCCCCTGTTCTTTATGTTCTGCCTTCTTTCTTGTTTTAACGTGTGGATCATCCACCCTTCTGTTTCATGGCCCAATCCCATTCCCACTCACAGGCTTGAAGACTTCACACCTGCAGCTGGCCCCCTTTTTACAGCATCATCAATCTCCTCTTTCTGTTGAAACATTCTGATCAGTGAACAAATGCTGAGTTATCTCTCACTTAAAAAACAAACTTTGGTCTCACCCTTTCCGACTATTGCCCCATTTCTCTCTGCTTCCCTTCTCAGCAAAACTCTCTGCTCACCATCTCCATTGCCCCTCCCCTCATCTGATCATCTGCCTCTTTGTGAGTCTGGCACAGACTTGGCCCCACCCCTCATGTATAACTTGGGTGGTACCTGGCACTTACTGTATCATTCATCCGTGGGCCTTTGGCCTTCGATCACAAAAGAGACAGAAAGAGTCCATTTTGTCTTTCTGATACATTGCTATGAAAAAGCACTAATTCTGGGAAACAATCGGATGCCCTGAGCTTCTTCTTGGGGCCTTCAAAGTCCTTATTCTCCTTTTCTTTCACTGTATTTAAATTTCAGTCACCACTTCATTGTCTTAAATGCCTTTCAACAACTCTGAGGGTGTAGAGGTCCCTTAGGTCATGTCTTACAAACTGAAATGCCTACAGTGCTCAGGTAGTTGTTGTGAATGAAGGAGGCTCTAGGAAGAAGAGGGTTGAAGATAAAGAGGTGTAACACTTGGGCTTAGAGTTCGGGGTACATTGGGGAGGGGGGACCACACTCAACTGAAAGTGGACAGCCACTACCCTCTCTGAACGGGGCAGCCACTGCTTAGCTCAGTCCAACTATTGCTCTGCTGGGATATGTGCATAGTGCTGCCCCAAATTCCAGAGAAGACATGAATCTGGATTTTATGTGAAATCTCCAAGTAGTTAAATATTAACTACTAATTCAGATTTTCTATCTGATCCTGCATGGACCAGCAAGCCAATCAAAGTATATATAGGGACTGGAGCTGGGCTCTGGGGTTTCTATTTGCAACCTAGTCCTAATGGTTTCATCCTGAGTTCAACCTCCCTTTGATTATGTCTCCCAAGTTTCCCATGATTTTATTATTTCCTCCTTTTTTCTCTCAAGCTCTTTTCTTGTTTCTTGGAAATTAGAACCAGGAGATGGATGGACAGAAAGCAATGCTTTTTCCCACACACTGAACTTAGAGCTTCATTACTGATTCACATTATAATTGTGAGTCAAGAAGATTTTTTTCCCCTTCTTCTTTCTTTAGCTTGTTTCTGTTCTAAATCAGAGCACAAAGAATAAAGTTCCAGGGTGACCCACCAGATGACAGAACCACCCAATGGAAATCATTCCTATTGTTTGTGAACTGGAAAGCCCCAAGCATAAGTCTGACCAGAAAATTAAAAGGCAAATGAGACAAGCACTGGGCCAAAAGGAACTAAGGGCTAACAGTTCTTTCCTCATTTAACATGAGTATCACAAGTGGAAATTCCTTCCACTTTTATTTCTTCTAAGAATGATAGCTATTACAAGGGGGACTATGTGCAATGCTGAGCCATTATAAAGTAAGTCCATCCTTATATACATTCACCTAAGTTTCAGGGTCTGAAAATCAGGAAAACTCCAATGTCACACAGCTGAAGCCAGCCGAAGACCTCTCCATTATCCTCCTTTAGGTTAAAAGTTTCAGTTCAGTTCAGTTCAGTCACTCATTCGTGTCTGACTTTTTGCGACCCCATGGACTGCAGCATGCCAGGATTCCCTGTCCATCACCAACTCCTGGAGCTTGCTTAAACTCATATCCATGGAGTCGGTGATGTCATCTAACCATCTCATCCTAAGTCTTTTCCAATGAGTCAGTTCTTCACATCAGGTGGCAAAGTATTGGAGTCTCAGCTTCAGCATCAGTCCTTCTAATGAACATTTAGGACTGATTTCCTTTAGGATGGACTGGTTGGATCTCCTTGCAGTCCAAGGGACTCTCGAGTCTCCTCTAACACCACAATTCAAAAGCATCAATGCTTCAGGGCTCAGCTTTCTTCATAGTCCAACTCTTACATCCATACATGACTACTGGAAAAACAATAGCCTTGACTAGATGGACCTTTGTTAGCAAAGTAATGTCTCTGCTTTTTAATATGCTGCCCAGGTTGGTCATAACTTTTCTTCCAAGGAGCAAGCATCTTTTAATTTCATGGCTGCAGTCACCATCTGCAGTGATTTTGGAGCCCCCCAAAATAAAGTCCCTCACTGTTTCCATTGCTTCCCCATCTATTTGCCATGAAGTGATGGGACCAAATGCCATGATCTTAGTTTTCTGAAAGCTGAGCTTTAAGCCAACTTTTTTCACTCTCCTCTTTCACTTTCATCAAGAGGCTCTTTAGTTCTTCTTCACTTTCTGCCATAAAGGTGGTATCATCTGCATATCTGAGGTTGTTGATATTTCTCCTAGCAATCTTGATTCCAGCTTGTGCTTCTTCCAGCCCAGCATTTCCCATTATGTACTCTGCATAGAAGTTAAATAAGCAGGGTGACAATATACAGCCTTGATGTACTCCTTTCCTCATTCGGAACCAGTCTGTTGTTCCATGTCCAGTTCTAACTGTTGCTTTCTGACCTGCATACAGATTTCTCAGGAGGCAGGTCAGGTGGTCTGGTATTTCCATCTTTTTCAGAATTTTCCAAAGTTTGTTGTGATCCACACAGTCAAAGTCTTTGGCGTAGTCAATAAAGCAGAAGCAGACCTATTTTTGGAACTCTCTTGCTTTTTCAATGATCTAATAGATGCTGGCAATTTGATCTCTTGTTCCTCTGCATTTTCTAAATCCAGCTTGAACATCTGGAAGTTCACAGTACTATTGAAGCCTGGCTTAGATAATTTTGAGCATTACTTTGCTAGCATGTGAGATGAGTGCAATTGTGCAGTAGTTTGAGCATTGCCTTTCTTTGGGATTGGAATGAAAACTGACCTTTTCCAGCCCTGTGGCCACTGCTGAGTTTTCCAAATTTTCTGGCATATTGAGTGCAGCACTTTCACAGCATCGTCTTTCAGGATTTGGGTTAGGTCAACTGGAATTCTATCACTTCCACTAGCTTTGCTTGTAGTGATGCTTCCTAAGGCCCACTTGACTTCACATTCCAGGATATCTGGCTCTAGGTGAGTGATCACACCATCGTGATTATCTGGGTCATGAAGATCTTTTTTGCATAGTTCTCCTGTGTATTCTTGCCACCTCTTCTTAATCTCTCCCGCTTCTGTTAGGTCCATACCATTTGTCCTTTATTGTGCCCATCTTTGCATGAAATGTTCCCTTGGTATCTCTAATTTTCTTGAAGAGATCTCTAGTCTTTCCCATTCTATTGTTTTCCTCTTTTTTTTTGCATTGATCACCGAGGAAGCCTTTCTTATCTCTCCTTGCTATTCTTTGGAACTCTGCATTCAAATGGCTATATCTTTCCTTTTCTCCTTTGCTTTTTACTTCTTTTCTCAGCTATTTGTAAGCCCTCCTCAGACAACAATTTCTCTTTTTTGCATATCTTTTTCTTGGGGATGGTCTTGATCTCTGCCTCCTGTACAATGTCAGGAACCTCTATCGGATCTAATCCCTTGAATCTATTTCTCACTTCCACTGTTTAAGAGGTTTAGCCTGCTTTAAATACCACATTCCTGAGGAAGAAGACAAGTCACTCATTTACTTGGTATCAAGAGGGTTTCAGTCTACTCCTAAAATACACTTCTGCAGGGCAGAAGTTTCACTAGGGGTTGAGACCCGAGGACATCGCAGAGTACGCTAGTGCTCACCAATATCCAGGTGTGTCTCCACATTCCCCAGACCCCTCTTGCAGACAAGTGGACCACATGACTAGTTGTGACCAATAGAATAGCAATTCTGATTGAAGTGATTAAGTATCTGGTGCTCCTTTTACCCTCTGTCTTCTGTCCACATGACTTGAAGCATTTGGCTTGGGTGGTAAAGCCACACACAGTGATCCCTGAGTCACTTTGAGCTCTCAGAGGAGAGCTGTCATGGGAGCCACCCAACTGTCAGTGGCCTTGGCATAAATGAAAAATAAACTCATATATTTTTCCAATTTTATTGAGTTATAATTGACATATGAATATGATTGTATTAAATCAGTGAAATTTGGGGGACACTTGTTATAGTAATTACAATGACTAATACAAAAGAGAATTTGGAAACACTAGTAAAAATTTACCCAGAGACCCTTCAGAAGCCACTAGGCTGAGCTCTAGGAAAGGGAAGGTACAGCTATTCTGCCCTCACAGGGGAAAGACTGACTATAACTGTCATTCCGGGTCCTGAGATAATGTCCACCCTTTCTCTCAGATTGTGTGACCCAGACTTCCAAGTGCTTGGAGTCCACATGGAATGTGGCTCCTTCCACTGAAGAACTCATGTGGTTACCACGGTTTCTTTTCAGTGCTAGCACTTTAACACTTAAGCCCTGGGTAATTTTGTTGAGGAGCGTGCAAGTCACATCAAGTTGCCTGTGAGCTTCAGCAGTGAAAGGCTGTCTTGAAAGAAAAAGTGTGTCCCCAAAGACTCAGGAGAACAGAGGAAGATTCATGCCTGATTGCAAGAAAACCATACTGTCTCTGCCACAGGTGACAGAAGAAAGAGAAAGCAACACTGGTCCTACAGCTTTTGTTAATCTGGTTTGACACAGTTTCAGCAATAGCTTTGGAGATGCTGCAGCTCAGGAGGAGCTCCGGAAGGACCAATCTGGCTTGCAGATTTTAGCTGTGGAAGCTGAAACTTTGCTCACCCAGATACAAAGAGCAACCCTTAACATAGTTAAATAGATATAGTAAGAGACAGAGATTGAACTGGCTTCACTTCTTTTAGTGATTTTTGCCCACCAAAAGAAAAACACAGAAAGAGAAATGGAGCAAAAGGAAGAAGAGCAAAAAGAGGCGGTGCCGTCCTTATTTGACATAAATGCAGAAAGACATGTATGTTTGGTGATGTTGAAATCCGGGGTTCCATTATTTGCTAAGAGTCCACACTCTCCATCTGTATTTGCAGATTAACTCATTATCCTCAGCATGATGTTAGACATTCCAAGGTTTGCTCTCCAGTTCACCAATTCAGGTTAGGAAGAAGAAGAATTCTATTTCCTGCTAATTTAGGACCAGGCTGGTAGGAAACATTAATCTCAGACTTGCTTGGGCCACTACTTTTCCAGGCCAGAATGAATAGGAAGTGGGAACTGTCCTGGGGTCCTCAAGGCAAGAGCCACAGCCGTTGGGTTAGGGAGCACACCACCATGTTCATGTCAGCTCCAGCCCATAGCCTCACTTGCGACTGCTCCAGATCCCATGCCTTAAAGGGGCAATCCAGTCGGCCCGGTGTGGGTAACAAGCCCACCACCTGGCTGGGGAGAGTGGGGGCGCCTTGACTGACAGTCTACCAGCTTGAGTGAGTTAATTCCCTGGAATGCACAGAATGGGGATGAGGTAAGTTCCTGGAAAGGAAATGGGGTGCTATTAGCATGAATGGGGAGCAGAAAAAACAACAAATGTCCACTTCACCTCCTCCCTATGCTAATATATTTGATTTTAACCCAAGGCTTCTGAAAACTGATTGACTTCCATGGAAAGGCAGAAAAGGGTCCTTTGCCCTGATCATAAAGAAGAGAGCACCATCTCATAAAACATCCCAACACTGGAAAGTTACAAGGTGCCTGTATGAACATTTCCTCCTGGGAAATTATTACTCTCCTGTTTCACAAATGAGGAAAGGCAGGCGGGGAAGAAAGAAATGCTGCCCGGAGATCATCAGCTAAGCAGGAATCCTGCCGAGGAACTCTGTTTCCAGATTCCATCTCCTGACCCCCGCATCTCTCTCAATGACCTTCCCCTGCTGACAGGAGAATTCATGGGTGCCTCTGGGGAGCTCCTCACTACCACTGGTACATTTTCTCAAAGCACACAGCCCCCTGGGGTGTGTAGCTATACCACAGACCTTTTAGGAGGACTATTGTGGGGAGAAGGTTCAGTAGGAAATGGGGGAGGGGAAGGGACGCCTGGTGAAAATTTTCAAAGGTGAAAATATTTTCCTGAAAATACAGCGTCTGTGTGCAGGCGGTGTCGATATAACTGACCTTCTGTCTTGAGTTGGAGCTGGGAATGGGTTTTTTACAGGAAAAAGGAAATGCATGGGTGTGGAGCTGCCAGCAGCAAAGGAAGTTTCCAGGCGACTTGTCATGGCGCAGTTTATAGGCACAAGTCTCAGAAGGGCTGGAGTAGGGCTGTGGAGAGGGTGTGATTTGTTGGTTGTGGAGCCTGGCACCTGGCGCCCGGCCATGCTGACTTAACCCAGAGTGCACGTGCGACGCCCCTACACACAGTCGTATCTGGGAGGTTGAAGTGAAAGGAGCAGAAAGAAAAGGCACTCATGGCGGGGGGGCAATAAAAACAGAACCTGAAAAGGAGCAACAATAGTCACTGTGAAGAAAGAGAATGGGGGAAATTGCTAGAGGGTAAGGTGCGCCCCTCGCCCTGTCCAAGCCCTAACTTACAGCAGCTCATCAAACTTGATCTCCCCTCCCGAAGGACATATAGGTCAGATGCTGTGAAATCTTCTGAAAAGAGGGCAAGTCCCTCTTGGCTGTTAGGTTAGGTCCACTGGGAAATGACCAAATGGACTTTAAAGGACAGAACCAAGTAACTCGACACCCATCGCCATCCCCAAGGCCTCCCCCTAGGACAACAGAGGCCAGAAAGAAGCGGTCTTAAAGCTCGTCGGCGATTGCCGATCAGGCAGTAAGGCATGACAGTCCACACGTGTCCTGGGGGAGAGGCCACGCAGTGTTTACAGAGCCCGGCAGCGGTGCCAGAGCCAACAACCCACACGCAAAGCCCATCTGGGCAAGCTTGAAAAAGCAAACTCGCTTCCTCTGGGTCTCGATGGCTGCGGCTCAAAACATTCTGCACAGCACATTTGCTTCCCTGCTCTCAGATCCCTTACAGCAAACCCACACATCTGTATACACACTTTAAAATAAATACGCATAAAAGCAGAATCCAAGCCAAGGGTGGGAGGGGGGAAGGGCCTCTGAGGTTCCTCTCTGGGTGGACCCCCACCCCAAAGCCGCTCTCCTCACCCAAAGAGAGCTGCCCGGCACAGGCTCCAGCTGTAGCATTTTCGAGAAGTGTGAGAACTCGTTAGAATCTCATACCTGCTTTGTGGCTCCCCATTCAACACAAACACGATTTTGAGGTCTGCAGCACAAATTTCCTTCCCCCAAAGACATCTACAAACTTCTGAACTCAGCTCAGAGGGTGAAAATGTCTGCGTTTCATTTCGAGTTAATTGGAAAACCTCCAGCCCAGGACCTGTCCCCACCCCCCAACTTTTTAAAAGACTTTCCTTCCCACTAAGACAGCAAAAGTCAAAGATTGCTACTGCTCTTTGTGAGCTTATTCTTGTCCTATTTCCAAATCCGGTCTCATTGTACTGACCCCTGGATCACAGGGATGCAAGATGCCAGCTTGAGGATGAAGGGGTTGTCTTCCTGGCACATTGTGGGCTCTGAGACTGCACTTGGGGGCAAGGAAAGGGAGTGGGGGGTTGAAGCCAAGCTAACACAGGATGTGGCTGAACAACGACAAAGGCATTACAGTTTGGCCAATGGGAAGACACAGCAGAGAGTAATGGCTCCTCTGCCAAGGAGTCAGTAAATGGCCTGGTCACCTTGAGGCTAAATTACTGACCCATCACTGAGCTTCTTCTCTCACTCAAGTCTCAATAAAATGGCCAAGATTTTAGTTGCCACAGTCATGAGGCTCAAGGTTATGGTAATGGGCATACTAGTGAGAGTGCCAGGAGCTGGCAGTGTGCCCCTAAAACATCAGCCTCCCCAGGCTGGCAGCTGCCAAGGGCCCTCCTCCGCCTGGCAGGCACCTTTCTCCATCTGTCAAGGTCCAGCTCACACATCACCGCCTCCATAAAACTCCACCTATCTGAGCAGATCTTGCTATCCCCTCTCTAGCCCCCAAGAACAGAGGCCTCCTAAGTTTTTGGTTTGTGTGTTCCCTAAAAGTGGTTTGAAAATTCATATACCCTCTCACACAGTTTTTAGATGACATTAAAAAAAAAAAATCTTTTACTCTAAGTTTAAATAGTTGCAGAGGATGTCATTTCCTTAGTATTATAAATATTAGCATTTTAAAATAAAACGATTACATCACTCCTTTAAATGTTGTCAATGGAATCCAAGGATTGGAGCAATTCTATACTCACCAGTATCAATTTTTTAAATATATGACAAGTCTTCTCCACCAATTTATTGTTCCAGTTTCTCCTTGAACTTTTATTTCCATCCTATAGCCTCTTGGTACTTTTTAATAATTGTCACACGTTTTTAAGCTTGAAAGTGTTTTTCCATAAATGAGCATTATATTATTCTTTTCTGCAACCAAAAAAAAGAAACTCACAAATATGTTGAAAATTTAACTTTGTTTTCACTGTAAGTCTATAAGTTGTTTTTTTTTTTTTTTAGAGTCTATAAGTTTTAAGCAGTTTTTTCTAGACCAAGTTATAGTTTCAATAACCGTCAGAATGCAACTAATCTAGATAATATATTATGAAATTTTATGCATCATTATTAAATTTAAGGATAAATTTTATTAAAAATTCACCTCTTAAAGAATTGAAATGACATTTATTTCAGTTAGCTGATATATCCATGGATAGAAATTATTTATTACTAAAATGAGATAGGGTTCAGAATCTCTCCTCTTCCTACTTCACATTTTTAGAGAGAAAGCTCTGAGAAACCTCCTTGTCCTCAAAATAAGATATGGATGAAAAGAGTTTCATGAGGTTAGAAATGACATAAGAATCTCTTATCGAAAGTTTGTAGTGCCCTAACAGCTGTCAAATCACTCTGGTCCTCCTTCAACTTTGTTGAAAGAAAGTTTGAAACCCAGAGATCTGAAAACGTATTTGTTACCCAGTCATTAGTCTTTCACTTTCCTAATTCTGGGAAATATACCAAAGAGACTGTACCAAAACTTCTCAGATGACTGCTAATTATACCTGCTACTCATTTACTTAAAGACCCTTGTTTAAACCGAAAAGGTTGGGAAAATTAAAATACTTGTTATTTTAATACAAGTTTGCCAATATAATATTTTTGCTTTTAATATTGAAATATAATTCCCATATCATGAAACTCACCCCTTTAAAGTGTACAATTCAGTAGGTTTTAATGTCTTCACAAGTCATGCAGCCATCACCACTAATTCCAGAACACTCTCATCACTCCAATTGAGAAATCTCACACCATTAGCCAAAACCAGTTGAGACCATTTTTAATGCAATTCTTTTATCTCATAACATGAGATATATATTTTTTCACCAAAAGCTTAGATTTTTAGATTTAGTTCATTTGGTTCATAAACATGTCTGCCATACAACCTGTTTTGGCAAAGCAGTTTGAACTGTCGAGCCTAGCAGCCAAACAGATTTAGTTTCAGTTAGGGGAAAAACAAATTCAGTTTCAAATGAATGCGTTAATATGCATCCCTATACAGTCGTCTTACCTCTGAATTATAATTCTAAGATGAGAGATTAATAAATAGAAATAACTGGTAAACCAGCTGTCCATCTAAGAAGTTGAGAAGGCACTGCACCACACCATGAATTAATTGTTTCCTTGAACTAGGCCTTTGCTATTGCTTATTGGTGCCCTCTTTACTTCATGTTTGGAAATCTTTCTTTAGGAGGCATAAGTTCTTTGGCATTCTTAAGGGAATGGAAGTGGAGAGTTTGTGGACTAGAAACCCTCATCACTCTTGCCTCACAGTACAGAATGTCTGAATTCAGAACACTCAAAACAGTCCAAAATATTCCTTTTGAAGAACTACTTTTTATCCTCAACAGAACTGTATACCACACAGGGAGAGTGTGGTGGACAAGGAGATGCCCCGTAAAGACCCACTTCAA
Source organism: Oryx dammah (assembly GCF_014754425.2). Lineage (NCBI taxonomy): Eukaryota > Metazoa > Chordata > Mammalia > Artiodactyla > Bovidae > Oryx > Oryx dammah. The sequence continues at coordinate 80,728,880 of NW_024070185.1, read as the reverse complement.
GAAGCCTGTCCACTCAGCCCTGGGGACTGAGGCCAGCAGATGGCCTCCAACCATCAGCTCCTTCGGGGCCAGCCTCAGCCTCAGCGAGGCCAGCCTGGGCTGCCTCTTCTGCCCAGCGGGGGCCACTCCAGTGTGCAGTGCTGGCCCCAGAGTGCTCCAAGTGTTTGCCTGCATCTCGATTTGACTTCTTTTGCCCAATCCTACTTCTTGTGCTCTCCCTTGACCCTCAAACTCTGTCTCGGCTTCTGCTTCTGGAGCACTCAGCCTTTAACAGCAAGACGCTAGGTTCTCGGCAGGTCAGCAGTGTCCAGATACCAAAAGTTTGCCAACACCGATATGTTGAATCATTTCTTTATTGCCCCCAAAGACTTTTGCACTCCTGGACAGGACCTCATGGTGAAATAGAATGAGGGAGAGGTTCACACCTTTCTTTGGTGAAGTAAATGGGGAGCTGAGGAAGGTGACCAGCTGACCCATCACAGCCATTTTCCATTCAGTGTGAACTTCTAGCCTCTGAAGCTGATTCTTTTAAACCCTGCCCAATCCATGTACCCCCTGGGAAGTCTTTGGATTCACACTCCAATTCAAAACTCCTGTCTATAGCTTGTGGTCGGTCCTAACAATCACGTGCTGTATTTTGATTGATCTTTGTGAACACCTGCCCTCTCCATCCCATGGGAAGCTTCTGAAGGGAAGGACTTGATCTTTAATCATTTATTCATTTCCTCAGTGAATCAGTCAGTCACCAGACACTTTTTTTTTTTTTAACAAATATGTCCTGGGTACTCGCTATATGCTGAGAGTACATAGATAAGCCACACCTGGTCCCTGCTTTCAAGGAGCTCTCAGGTTTTGTAACATAAGCAGGGAAAAGTGAAGGGAGTGCAAAGAAGCAAATAATACCAGAGAGGGTGAGGACCAAGACAGACTTAGCCTCAATCACACTGTAAAAGGAAAATATCAGTTTGTTTCATTTTAACTCTTGAAAGTTCAAGGTTCTTTTAGACAAAGTAACAGTTGTCAGCTGATTAGCAAATGAAACTTTATTTAACTAAAGTAAAAAATGGAGAAATATTGGAGCATCTAAAATTTCCCCCATTAATCTGAGTATTTTCAAGTGCAGGTTTAGTAAATAGGTTATTCACATGAACATTCAAAAGCTTGGGGTTTTATTTTAAGAGTTAGTAAAATATGATGTATATGTATGGATAAGTCCTTTTGCTGTTCACCTGAAACTTCCAGAACATTGTTACAGGCTATACCCCAATACAAAATGTTTTTGGTGTTAAAAAAAAATAATAAAAATTTAAAATTGTTTAAAAGAGTTCAAAGTATGTCCTAATTTAAATTTAACTTTATCTCAGACACTTGGTACTTAATGTTTCTTTTCTTTTTTCCTGTAGTTTCTACCACTTAACTCAAAGTATCTTAAAGAAAGAAAGTATTAAATAGTAACAATATCTAACATTTATTCAGAGCTTACAATGTTCAGACATCAGCTGAATGCTTTTAATTTATGTTACTATCGACTCTGTGAAATAATCTTTTGACCCAGATACTGTCATTCTCTTGACTTTGTAGATGAGGAACTTGAGCTTGGAAAGTTCCAGAAGTTGCCCGAGTGAGGAAGGAGCAGAGAGTCCAAGCCCCTGGCTGCATGTCTCACCTGATGGTGCTCACAATGCTTGGCACAGGGCTCAGATGTCCAGTCTTCACAGGCTCTAAAGTGCCACCGCCCCTGCTGCCCCAGGAGAGTGAAGGGGCATAGGCCAGGGTCACCTGCAGAGGCCCAGGCTGAAAGCAACCTCATCTCCAGGCATTATTAAAAGTAAAATTTTCAGTAGACACTTAGACGGTAGCTCTCTCTCTCTAGACAAACCCATTCCCAACCCTTCCTTGAGCTGTATTCATAGATTTTGCAGCTTGATCTGGGAGCCAGATCAGGCATGGCAAGTTTCAGAATCTCACTGCTACTAACACCTTAACATACATGCCTACTCAGATGTTTCCAACTCTTTGTGACCCCACGAAGTGTAGCCTGCCAGGCTCCTCTGTCCACTCTAAAAATGCTGGAGTGGATCGTCATTTCCCACTCCAGGGGATCTTCCAGAACCAGGGATTGAACCTGAGTTTCCTGTATCTCCTGCTTTGACAGACAGATTCTTTACCTGGGAGGAATCTGAGCTACCTGGGAAGCCCCACACCTTAACACTGCTGCTCAAACCCTTAAAGGCTTCCCATTTCACTGAGAGGAAGAGTCAGACCCCTCACAGTGGGTCACCGGGCCCTGGCATTGCTGCCCTGCTCCCCTCCTCAGCCCTCACCCTGCCAACCCAGCCACGTGACCCCCTTGCAGCTCCTCTGCCTGGAATGTTCTCCTGCGGGTACCTGTCAGGCTCACTTCTCCCTGACTTTTCATCTTTGCCACAGGAACTCCCTCAGGAACACCCTCCCAGCCACTTTGTTCAGAACCGCAACTCCTGCTTTTCCTGGACCTTCCTCCTCGTCCCTCTTCCTTGCTGTTTTCCTCCACAGCACTTACCACTATGGAGCAGTGTATACACTCACTTGACAATCCTGGGTCCTCTGCCACTCACATGCAAACACAGGAGGACACAGTTTTGTCTGTTCTGGGAGCTGCCTGGCACACAGTGGGGCTGAGTGAAGAAGTAGTCACATTCCAGGAGAGCTCAGAGGGGCTGCCTGACCCAGTGAGAAATATGTTCCCCATGGCCTGGGGTTTGGAGACTGTTCCCTTAAAGCAGCACACTTTCACTTTGTGTTCACTGAGTTTACCTTCTTTGAGAGATGGGGAAGTCAGTTCCTCACCTTCAGGAAGGGCCCCATGGAATCACAGCTATTACTCCAGAGGCGATCCCACCTTCAAGTAATCCCATTTTCTTGGAAACAATGGAAACAATGACAGACTTTATTTTCTCGGGCTCCAAAATCACTGCAGATGGTGACTGCAGCCATGAAATGAAAAGATGCCTGCTTCTTGGAAGAAAAGCTATGACAAACCTAGACAGCATATTAAAAAGGAGAGACATCACTTTGCCGACAAAGGTCTGTGGAGTCAAAGCTATAGTTTTTCTAGTAGTCATATATAGATGGGAGAGTTGGACCATAAAGAAAGCTGAGCACCAAAGAAGTGATGCTTTCGAACTGTGGTGCTGGAGAGGACTCTTGAGTCGCTTGGTCTGCACGGAGATCAAACTAGTCAATCCTAAAGGAAATCAGTCCTGAATATTCATTGGAAGGACTGGTGGCTGAAGCTGAGACTCCAATACTTTGGCTACCTGATGCAAAGAGCTGGCTCATTAGAAAAGATCCTAATGCTGGGAAAGATTGAAGGCAGGAGGAGAAGTGGGTAACAGAGGATGAGACGGGTGGATGGCATCACTGACTCAATGGACATAAGTTTAAGCAAACTCTGGGAGATGATGAAGGACAGGGAAGCCTGACATGCTGCCGTCCATGGGGTTACAAACAGTCGGACACAACTGGGTGACTGAACAACAACGACAATTTCCTGGAAAAGTTATTTCATGGGTTCATAAGCTACAGAGGAGATGAAAACTGGTTTCTGCCCAAGGACAGGCAGACCATTAGGTAGAGACCCAAACTCTGCTCCTCAGTCTCCCCATCAATGGGAGAGAACACCTGCTTTGTCCATCCTGGAAGGTATTGTGGGATCAAATGGAATAAAGTCTATGAAAATGCATAGAACTGTGCTCCTCACCACCGAGGCAGTGCTAACCAGGCTCTGCTCCTTTGGACTACTGTATGTGCTTCCTCTGACTCTGCCTCCAGAGTACAGCTTCCCCCAGGCTCTCACCTCAGCTTCAGTGACCTGCCCAACTCTTCACAGCCCCAGCGTGTATCCCTGGGAGTGAGGTGGGGAAAGTCATCAGTTTGTTCACAAGCTCAAGAGGAGCCTCCCTTTCTCTCTCTCTCACAGAAAGCCAAGTGAAACTGGCATTCCATATTCTTGATTTCCCTCATGATAGTCTATCCTTCTAACAACTGCTGCAGAAATTTTCTGGTGGATCAAAGCGAAAATCTCCCAGGGAAGCCCAGCCAGTCTGCAATGACTTCCCTGCCTTGGGAGTCGCTGAGCACCCTTCCCCACACAGCCCAGCCCACTCACCCGCTCCCAAACTCTGCCAACAGAGGGAATAAAGAGCAGCCAGGCAGGCTATTGATTTCAGACTCCCCACTTGGCTAGACCCCTCCAGTCATGCGCTTCCTCTTTTTCTTCCACAGTCTTCCCAGCGGGGCTGTGGGTGCAGGTATTTTCCTCTTCCTGGCCATAATCCTCTCACCCTGGCACCTTATTGTGGCTACAGCTTTGGGGGTCCCACACCCACTGAGCGCATTGCTTTCACTTTTTTCTCTTTTTAAACATATCCAAGTATCAGGAGGTCTCTAATCCTTCTCATTGAGGTTGGTGGCTTTCACGGGTAGACTGTTTGGGGTTTCTATATGAAAGGTATTTAGATTGGCACAGTCACAAATGGCACACCAACAATTTTTATTCTGAAATCAGTTCTCCCCTTTTGGGTGGCAATGGGGTCCATGAATTCAGACCTTGCACCAGTTGCCAGAAGCCTCCACTGCTCCCCTCCCATTAAATCTAGATGGGGAGCAATAAACACCTCCCCTTTCACATGGGTGTCTCCCCCCTCAGTAAACACTAACTGGCTGAGCAGAGAGGGATGTGCCTCTCAGAGCCAAGGCCTGGCCAAAACGGAGGGGAGAGGAGAGACTTGGCAATGGCTGATGTCAGAACACAACCCCCAGGGGAGACACAGAGCAGCCTGGATGACCCACTGCCCTGCTGGGGATTTCTCTTTTTCCCCTTCTGAAGTTCATCTTTGACATCATTGTAGAGACATGAATCAAGCTCAATGCCTTTGAAAGACAAAGCTGAATGCAGGAAAGTATCCCTGTTCTATGAATAAGCTTATTTCCAGAATAGAGTCTCTTTTCAGACATGGAGAAGTGGCCACCAAGGAAGCAAAAGTAACCTGACCAAGGCCAGGGGTGGCAGAAATGGAAACCTAGCAAGCAGGCCAGACACCCGGCCCAGCTCAGACCTTCAGAATAGCCTGCTCTCTGGGTGATCATTCAGTCAAATTATAACACAGAACAGGAGCCAAGTAAAAAAAATTTAATTTGTTTTTTATTTTTAAAAGGCTTCCCATGGCATAAATTAATGAGCCATGATAAAAACATATGGGGTGAAGGAAGCAATCTAAGTGACTGCTGAAAAGTCTTGCCTGCATAATTCTGAGAGAGTTACCTCTCAGGTAGATTCTTGTTGGAGACCTGATACCCATCAGCTTGGAAAAGGGGACAGTCTAGTCTTTTCTGCCTTTGCCAGTGAAGTTTTCCCTGATAGCCCAATTGGTAAAGACTCTGCCTGCAATGCAGGAGACCCCAGTTCAAGTCCTGGGTTGGAAAGATCTGCTGGAGAAAGGATAGACTACCCACTCCAGTATTCTTCGGCTTCCCTTGTGACTTAGCCGGTAAAGAATCCACCTGCAATGTAGGAGACCTGGGTTCGATCCCTGGGTTGAGAAGATCCCTTCAGTATTCTGGCCTGGAGAATTCCATGGACTCTGTAGTTCGTGGGGTCGTGGAGTTGGACACAACTGAGTGAAATTTCTTAATGAAGTCTAATCAACTTATATATATAGTATTAAGATGTTAGCCATAGTGAGGTTATAAAACCTGCAATGCCTCTGATCTAACTCCCAGATCAAGCTGCAAATCCTATGAATACAGCTCAAGGAAGGGTTGGGAAGCAGGAAGACCACAGTCTTGGGGAATGCAGGGGATGGGAGAGAAATGCATTCATTCCAAGGCAGGTCACATCACTGAACCACAACCCCAAATCCAAAGCAGGCAGTCAGAGAGACTCTGTCTACTGGTTGCGAGACTTTGTTCTCAGATCCATTAAAAAATGCTTGTGAGAGCATTTTGCGAGCTCAAAAACACTCTTTGAAATCCAGTTCTTGTTATTTTGGACTGTGAAAGGAGAGTTTCTCTGCAAGCTTGAACCCTTCTACTGTAAGTACCACACAATAAGTATTTGATTGCCAAAGCACCCATTCAAAGACATTCATCTCAAGTAAACATGTCCCAGCTGTGGGACACAGTTACTAGCTAAACAACTAAATAAGAAGACAGGCCTCCCCCAGTCTATGACGTTTGCCTTTTGGAAAGCCCTGGGTGATCTAGCTAACTGACTGGTTGGTTGAATGACCCCACTTTTCCTTTCCCTCACTCTAATTCCTATTGGTATGTTTTAAATATGTCAATAAAAATTGAACCTTTGAGGCCCTAGACCCCCCCCCAATAAAGGCAGAACTCAGATCTCTCTGCCTCACTCTGTGCCCTCTTGGGCATGCTGTGTACCCTCCAGTACTGTGAGTAATAAGCTCTTTTCTCAAAGTTCCCTGATGGTTGTTGCTGAAGTGTGTCTTTCAATCTGAATAAGAAGCACACGGGTTGGTGTAACAGCAGCCCTGGCTCAGGTAGGGAAATGTTGGGGGGAAGGGACACGCCACAAGTAGAATGGGTCCAGGTCAATATCCCCAGGGATTCCCAGCTTCTAGCATCACTAACGACACTCTGAGCACTACACAAGCAATCCTTCAAGACATCTGTTCAGGTTCATTGTGCCAAGAAGATCTTCTACCAACAAGATCACACCTTTCAAAGTCCATTTCAACTTGCTCTCCTCATGAAGGGGTTTTATGCTCTGCAAATATTCATTATCCTTTTCTGAATTCCACCCCCAAGTCATTTATACTTTTCAGTAACATTCACTTTCCTACCTTCTATCAGTTATTTGTGCACTTATGCACTTTGGGTTAGGATTTCTGTCTGTCTTTTACATCATCAAAGTATGCTGCTCTGTCATTGTTGAAACAGAATAATTCGAACCCAGTATTCTGTATGCAGGTCAAGAAGCAACAGTTAGAACCTTATGTGGAACAATTGATTGGCTTAAAATTGGGAAAGGAGTACGACAAGGCTGTATATTGTCACCCTGCTTATTTAACTTCTATGCAGAGTACATCGTGTGAAATCACAGCTGGAATCAAGACTGTTGGGAGAAATATCAACAACCTCAGATTTGCAGATGACACCACTCTAATGGCAGAAAGCAAAGAGACCCTAAAGAACCTCTTGATGAGGGTGGAAAAGGAGAGTGAAAAAGCTGGCTTAAGACTCAATATTTGAAAAACTAAGAATACTTGATGGCAAATAGAAGGGGAAATAGTAGAAGCAGTGACAGACTTTATTTTCTTGGGCTTCAAAGTGACTGCACATGGTAACGGCAGCCATGAATTAAAAGATCCTGCACCTTGGGAGGAAAGCTATGACAAACCTATATAGGGTACTAAAAAGCAAAGACATCAGTTTGCCAACAAAGAAAGATCCACCTAGTCAAAGCTATGGTTTTTCCAGTAGTCATGTATGGATGTGAGAGTTGGACCAAAAAGAAGGTTGGTTGGGGGGTTAGTCACTAAGTCGTGTCTGACTCTTGCAACCCCATGGACTGTAGCCTGCCAGGCTCCTCTGTCCATGGGATTCTCCAGCCAAGATTACTGAAGTGGGTTGCCATTTCCTTCTCCAGGGGATCTTCCCAACCCAGGAATCGAACACAGATCTCCTGCACTGCAGGCAAAGTCTTTACCAACTGAGCTATAAGGGAAGCCCAAAAGAAGGTTGAGTGACGAAGAATTGATGCTTTCAAACTGTGGTGCTGAAGACACTTGAGAAACTCTTAAGAGTCCCTTGGACTGCAGGGAGATCAAACCAGGCAATCTCAAAGGAAATCAAGTCTGAATATTCATTGGAAGGATTGGTGCTGAAGCTGACACTCCAGTATTTTGGCCACCTGATGCTAAGAACCAACTCATTGGATAAGACCCTGATACTGGGGAAGATTAGAGACAAAAGGAGAAGAGGACGCCAGAGGATGAGATGGTTAGATAATATTACCAACTCAATGGACATGAACTTGAGCAAATTCTAGGATGTAGAAGACAGGGAAGGCTGGTGTGCTGCAGTCCATGGGGTCGCAAAGAGTCAGACACAAGTTAGCAACTGAACAACAACAACAATTCTCAATGGCAAGAGAATCTTCTGGCATTTTAGGAACTTTTTCTTGCAAAGATGTCCAATTAATACAATAGGAATAGTAGTTTGCAGGGCCTAGGTGTCTACTAAGTTCCCTCCATTATGATGGTAAGATCTACAAAGCATTTTCTAGAAGCTCATTCAAATTACTTTCAAAACCCCAGCATGATTGCTCCATGAGAATTTAGAACAAAGGGCTATTTCAGATTATATTTCTGTATTTGAATATATTAAAAAATACATGTTAATTCACTCACTCATTTTCATTTCTGGAAAAAATACAGAACCAGAAAACTTACACACAGCTAAGGAAATTAATGGCAACTCCCTGTCGAACAGTAATCTTCCAAGGTTGTCAGTCTCACAATTAGAAAATTCACTGAAAACATGCCCTTGTTGTGGGGGTCTTTTGTTTGTGCCTGCCCAGCGCCTATTATCCTTTCTTCCAATAATGGCACCCATCCCAGTTTTCCTTATGATTATCCCCTCAGCCCTCCTTCTGATTCATACAGGGTTTATCCCACAAGATCAAGTACACGACCAAGGCATGACCACCATATTCCAGTCTTCCGGACTCAATAATTGGCTTATGGATGGGAAGATGACTACTTAATAATCTGGGACTTTGCTTAAACAATTGCAAAACATGTCCTTTTTATCCTAGGGCTGCTGAATAGGAAGAATATAACTGTCGATCTACTGGTGACCATTTTTGCCATCTCCTGAATAAAGCCAGCTGAGAGGGAACAGCCTAAGGGGTAGAGAAAGAGAAACTCATTTCTCATAAATCAGCATGAGAACTTAGATTAAGTCATGCCTAAATTCTAGACTTTTCAGTTAGATAAGCTAATAAATTCCGTTTTTGCTTATGTCCTATTGTAATTAGGTTTATATCACTCATGACAGAAAATAATAGGACAATAGCAGCTACCATTTACTGAGCACTTAGTGTATGCCAGGCAGATTAAATACATTTTATCTCTAAGCTTCTCAACCATGGAAGATGGCCATTATAAAGACTGCTTTTCCTGTGAAGAAGTTAAGACTCAGAGAATGGTTTGTCCAAGTTCACACCATTAGTAAGTGCAGAAGTGGGATTCAAATTCAGGTCTTCCTGCTTCCAGAAGCCACATTTTCATCCCGACGCCAGGCGGCTTTGTCAATGGGAGGAAGTGTGCCACAAATCAGCAGCAGAAAATATTCTTCCCGGGCGTGACTGGTTTCATGCTTGGGAATACTATTTGCAAATAAAATATAATTTTTAAAATAAAATAAAATGAATTTTTTATATTAAACTATTTCCTTGGCCTTTCAAATCCTCTTCAAACTCAACTAGTCAGGTCCTTTCATTACCAAATTCTTTGCTGCATTGTATGCCTTCATTACTCAACATGGAAGTCTGACCACTCTTGACATTCCAGTGGGGAATAAGAAAGAAAAGGCTCCAACACGCTTTGTTCGGCTGTGTGGTTTGGAATATGAGGCCTGAAGGAAGTTCTCTATCATGGTCAAAAGGGAGGTGAGAATTGCACTCAGATACCAGGTTGACTCACCAACTCCAGGATCTGTCCAGACACTGGAATTGGAACTAGAGGGAGAGTTTGTGCTTTCAGAGGCACTCAGCCACCTAAGCCTGGGGGATGGATGTAGGAGTCAACTCCATCGAGGACTTCGTCTTCTTCAGTGGGAAGATTATCTAGGATTACCAGAGATTAGGTGAAGAGGGGAAAGCAGTGTCTGTTTAATCCTGTGGCTAATGAGTTGAGAAGGAATTCCTTGTTAGAAAGAATCTGCCTGCTTTGCAGACCACACGTCTCCTGCCTCCCCGTGGCCCGAGGCACAGCTAGACGTGCAGGCGAGCAGCGGCAGCACCGGCATCACACCCGGTTGCTGGTGTTCCAGGCCCCGCAGGTCCTCCCTTAGAACGCCGTCTCCTCATCTACTAGAAAAACTCAGGTATGTCCAGAGGGAAAGACCGCTTAAGTCTTCGCCACCTACAAAGTGGATGTGGCAAACGCAATGGGTCAAAGACACTTAAAAGGGAAGGAAGAAAAGAAGTGAAAGGCTGAAGAGAAAATGAGGGACTCCCACCCCTGGGGGAAGGACTTCCCCACTCAGTCAAGCCTGCTGCCTGCCCCTGAGCTGAAGGCCACTGAGAAACTGGCGGAGCCTCCACTCAAACCGAGATGAGAGGAGGACTGCATCGAGAAGCCTCTCAGCCTCAGGCATTCAGGCAATGGTCAATGCAGAGCTGTTGAAAAGGCACCCTTTGGGTGGTGGCCATAGCAAATGTGCTTTCTCTTTTTTAAATATCATTTAAAATTTACTATCTAATTGCAAAATTAATACTCAAATGTATTCTGCTTTTAAAAAAGTAACACATTGGGATAAAGCTGAAGTCCTTCTTGATCACCACGCCAATCTTACCTCTGAGGCAGCCAAAGTTAGAAGTTACTCCTTCTAGGAATGTATGCATGCAAGTGCGTGCATGTATGTTCCCCCAAAAACTATACAGGCACACTTCACTTCATTGCCCTTCTCTTTATTGCTTTTTTAATTTACAAATTGAAGGTTTGTGGCAACCCTGCATCAAACAAGTCTATCGGTGTCTTTTTTTCCAACAGAATTTGTTCATTTTTTGTCTTTGTGTCACATATTGGTAATTCTCCCAATATTTCAAACTTTTTATTAGTATTTTATTTGTTATGGTGATCTGTGATCAGTGATCTTTGATGTTACTATTGCACAAGGATTATGAATCACTGAAGTCTCACATGATGCTTAGCATTTTTTAGCCATAAAATATTTTAAAATTAAGGTATTTGCATTTTTTTAAGCATAATGCTATCGGGCACTTAATAGACGACACCATAGTGTGAACATAACTTTTATATGCACTGGGAAATCCAAAAAAAAAAAAGTGTGGCTCACTTTATTGCAATATTTGCTTTCTTGCTGCGGTCTGGAGCTGAACCTGCAGTATCTCCAAGGTCTGCCTGCAGTGTTTTTGCGTGAATATGTGTGTTTATATAAGTGGTATGCTATCCATCTATGATTTGTTATTTTCACTCAGGAAGGCGTCTTGGGGATCCATCCACACTGAAAGCCACTTACACCTTCCACCTGGACTTTTTGAGGCAGAGCCAAGTACCAGTGAAACTAAGCTGCATTAGCTCATCCACTCACCTTGTTCCTGCCCCTTTCTCTCTCTCAGGCTGGGTCTACATTCCTTCATCAGCGATGCTGAGCCACAGCGAAGTGCTGCATGGAGGTGGAAGTGAGAGACTTGCCCGAGGCTAGTGAGCAGCCTCCAGCCCCCTCCCACACAGGGGAATACCTCCAGGCTCTCTGTCAGGTGGTCTGGCCTGAGGTGGGCTCGGGGAGAACACAGCCACTCCATAGGGCCCTCTCTCCTATCCACCCATTCCTAAAACAGAAGATTCCCAGGGGTGGGCCTTCCTGGGAAAGGCAACACAGAGCAGTGACGGACATGTATTTCTGGGCTGGTAGACTAGGTCTGGATGCTTTCGCCCAGACCACTTCCTTACTAGCTCTATGTTCCTGGGCACCTTCCTGAACCTCTTTAAGCTTTGGTTTCCGTGTCTAGTTAATTCTAGCCCGCTTGCAGTGTGTGCCCTCACACTGAATGCTAATCGAGTAGCTGCTCTTACGATGATGTCAGGGGCTGATGCATCGGCAGGGAGGCTCAAGTTACTCAGTTTAGGGGTCACCCCAGGAAGTTTTCAGAGCCAGAGGGAATTTTGCAGGCAGGGCTGCAGACGCTCCAAGGTTACAGCAGGCTGGAGATTTCACCTAATTGGCACTTGGGGGGCGGGGAGCCCAAGAATCCCAGACTACCACCAGGGCAGCCCAGGCTTGTTGGCTATGCAGCACACACCACCCTCAGCTGCCCAACCAGCCACCCCGTGGTTGCTGGCCTCGGGGACCACAGGGTTGATAACTTTTTTGAAGCATCAGTGGCTCAGGCTCTTTGCCATGTGCCTTTTTCTGCCTCAGGGATCCCTTTGCCCATCATCCTCTCTTTCCTCTCAGTCTTTGAATGTTTCACAACTACTGGGTGTTGAGGGGCGGGAAACTTGAGAGGAAATGAGACGTGCACTGGAACTGGCCAGTTTAGAAAACAGCTCAGGCTTGGAGGAGGGAGAAGGCTCTCTTCCCAAATTTTTATTTTTTTAATTTAGTTGTAGATTTGGGTGTTTGATTGAGGGGCATGGTGATGTGTCAGAGTGGTTAATAAGGTGGCTTTGGAGACAGAGCCACTTGAAGCTGAATGCAAGCTTGGGCAGGATACCTCCCACTCCTAGCCTCAGTTTCCTTGTACCTCACAGCTCCTCAGGCCACGGCCATAACTGGCACAAAGTAAGCATTTAATAAAAAGCATTATTGTTTTGTTTCTCTAGTGATCCTAGATTCTTCAGTAACATTAGCTTACCCAAGAGTTGGCTAAATAACCAGATTCTTACACACTCCTTTGCAAACAGTTTGGGTCAAAGGAAGAAGAGAAACAAAATGACCTACAGCTATAGTTTTCCATGTTCCAAAATGAGGACTGCCTTGGAACCAAGACTTAATTCCATCAAAAACGATGTTCTGCAAATTGTATAAGCATTTCAGAACTAACCAAAAATCTCAAGAATGTGCCTTTGCCTATGAAGCATCTAGAATCAACATGAGTAGTAGACCTGCTGTCCCAGGACTTCTAGTATCTTCTCTTCTTCACTGGGAATACTAATTACAGCTCACTCTAGGACAAACCCACTGCACACATTTAACACTCTGCACAAACTATGGGTTAGTTAACTCTATTTAATAAATGGAGAATTGGGTGCTGGCTCAATCTCTCAGCTTCTATTGAAGGATTCCTTTCTTTACCTAGGTTCCTGACTTCCTCAGAGAGAATGCACTCTATTCTTCATAGCACTGAGACATCTCCTCCAAGACAGGAAAAAAAGGTGGGCAGCTATGGTGGAGAGAACAGATTTCACTCCTTAGCTTCTAAACTATATACTACCTTTTGACCAGGCGTAAGTCATCATCTCAGGCTCCATTTCCTAATTTGTAAAATAGACAAAACCATACCCACTGAGCCAAATAACATATTGCATATCGACTGTAAGCCACTCCACAAATGCAAAATAATGCATATAAATTCTAAACAGTCCACAAATGTAAGATTTGCCAACTTCTTGGCAAGAAGTGAGATGAAAATTGGGTTTTATGAGGTGTCTTTTCAAATGTTTACTGAATCCATGTGAAGTCTCAGGCTAGATGCTGCAGTGCTTACAAACTTCAGAGTAGGGGCCAGTCTAAAACACCGAGAGAAAATACTGCTCAAAGAAAGGCCCAAGGGGGTCAGCAGAGTCTTCTGGGTGTTTGTTAGAAATAAAAATTCCTGGGCCTCCCCTTCAGACCTGCTAAATCACAGTCTCTGAGTGTGAGGCTCAAGAACCATAAGACCCACAAGGGATTCTCACGCATCTTCAAGTTTGAGAAGCACGAGCTCATAGTGTCGCAGCCTAGAAGACTTTAGTCATCATCAAGCACGCCTCATACAGATGCAAAAAATCTTTAGGTTTAAAGATTCTGGGTGACCAGGGGCCTGTGATTGGGGCAGTGGAGGGTCACTCGTCTTGAGAAGCTGAGCTCTGAGTTTAGCTTGAAAGAACAACAGAGAAGAGAAAGTGAAGGGACTGGTGGTGGGCGGGGAGGTGGTGGGTTGGACCAAAGGAGAGACATTACTGGGGGGCTCTCAAGTGCTAGGGCAGCTGTGACTGGCCCCCCAGCTGATTATACATGGCTAAGTGTTGCTGCAAGAATCAAGCAAGGTATTTATTACATGTGAAGCAGGTGGCAAGTGCTTGGCCATCCACTGTCATCTTCACCATGATTCTCATCATGGTTTCCACACCTCCAGCCTGGGCTAAGCCTGTGCAGGTCGCTATGAATCAACGTCTTCTCTCTTTCGGTGAGACAGAGGTCAGGAAGGTGCATTTGCCTGTTCTAAAACAGGCTCTTTGATCATTTGTATAAATGCCTATCGTCCATAGGAACCACAGAGGGAAATTGGGGTCCTGTTTTGTGCCCTTCAGGCCTCTACTGACATCGACCTCATCATCAAAGGGATCGTGGTAAACCAACTACAAACCAAACCTGAAACTGGTTTCTCAGATGAGAAGTGATTCATAGTATATAGCAGCTCATTAAAAAAAAAAAAAAAAAGACATTTGCTAATGAGCATGGAAAATGCTAGTAAGTGAGTGAGACCCACTCCATTATGACGGACCCAGAGTTGCTCAAACCTAATGTTACAGCAGCAAGGAGAGAATAAAAACATCTAGAGCCTGTTGTCCTCTGCTCAGAGACAGGATAATCTTGGAGAAACATTTTACGGTGCATCACTTGAAGAAAAGTGCATTAGTCTTTCTTGAAAAAACATTTGGTTGACCTTGAAAATAAAAGCATTCATGAGAAGTATGAGCAGAAGTTTTCATTATTCCTTAAGCCCTCGCTTCAGAGAGACAAAAATTCCCCCTCCATTGCAGCTCCACAATGCCAAGTTGCCAAGCAACAGATCTTTTATGGTGGATCGCCACGGAGACTGATGTAAACAAAATCATAAATCCCATTACCCTGCTAAATACTGGGTCTGGGTTAGAAAGGGAGCAAAAGAGCTGCTTTTCAGGTTAAAAGAGATCATACAAACGGTGAGTGGCAAGATTTTAGTCAGAGTAAATTGTCATGGGTGAGACTGTAATTAATGTCGCTCTTTTTTTTCTTTCAATGGACAACAGCCCCTGATTTTCTTGTATCAAGGGAAGCAGTCATAGTTGGAAGAGTCATTTCCAATAGAAAGATTAACTCTGTCACCCCTGGGGCCCAGGTCCAGCCACTGAAGAGCCACAGTTAGTTGTGGTTCTTCCCAGCTGGCCTCCAAGTCGACCTTTACTAGCACCCTCTCAGAACAGTAGTCAGTGGCCTTTCATGAAACAGCTCCTCGCAGGAGGCTCTGGAAACTGCCTTATATACCTGTGTCCCTTTCAGACAAAGGGAAAGACAAGTGGCACTTATAGAGGATGACTCCATAGCAGACACTGTGGCAAATGACCAGTTTATTTACCTCATTTCCTGCACACAACTCTCCTGAGAGGTAAAGGGCACTCCTCCTGTGCATTTGATGGCAAGTGGAGGCCCAGAGGGTGAGGGCACCATCCAAGGTCACACTGTTAGAGCAGCCCAGAAATTCCAACTCTAAAATTTAATTGAAGTTTCAACATGGCACCCACTCACTTTCTCCATGTGTGGAGACATCTGCCCCCAGAGTTGGCAACAGATCCCGTATCAGGGTTATTAATCCCTGCTAAAGCCACAGCTCATGTTGTGGCTCCCATTTCTACAGCGTGCTGAGAAATGTCTCTCTGGACATGAGAGGCTCTCTGGAAGGATGGGGTGAGCTCTGTCACCATGGTGTTAATATTCTCACTGTAGTCGATTTCAACAAGAAATAGAGGCCATGGGCTCTCCTGAGCTGGACAAACCTGCTCTGGTCCACACTAGCACTCTTAAAAATACCAATACCCTTGGCCAATCCCAGACTAGTCAATAAGAATTCCCAAGGATGGGGTCTAAGTCCTGGTATTTCTAACAAGTTAGACCAGGGGCTGAGAATAACTGGGTTGGAAAGCTTCATATTCAGGGTCTTGTTGGTCTTTTTGGCTTTGTCTTCTGAAGAAAGTACTGAGCCCCTGAAACAAGCATGGTCCATCAGTCACCTGATAGCAAGCCCAGGGCTTGGCACCAGTACTCTTCATATCCCATCCATCACCATTCCCTCCAGGTGAGTTAGCACAGGGCCATTTGCCTTGGCCTCAGTTCTAGGGTTTTAGTACTACTGATCTTAGTACAGGACCACAGGCCCAGATGCCTGCAGGATCCCAATAAGTTGAGGAAACACATCAAGCCAGGTGGGTAGAGGCAGTGGAGACTTGGAATGCATATGTGCTGTCTGAAGGCGGGGGCGGCTGTTCAGTTAGGGCCATCATTAGCATGAGAAGGGGGAGCTGGCCAGCAACATCTCCCAGTTCTTCCAGACAAGACACAAATGTAGATTTCATATGAATTCTTCTGATTTTAACAACTAGTTCAAGTTTGAAAGCTTGCAGGCCAAACCAAGTCATCTCATGTGCCAAAACCAATTCAAGGGTCCTTTTCTGCAACCCCTGCATGTGACTCTTGGGCTGAGCCTCCTCCTCCTTGGCCTTGGGAGGAGGGGTCTCTTCTTCAGTGTTCTCAGCAGTGACACCATGACCCACAGGACTGCACCAGTCCTCAAGAGCCTCTCTTCCACCCTGAGGACAATATCCAGAGATTTAGCCCAGAGCAGCAGTGAGCAAGGGAAGATAGCTTTTTCTGGTATCCTAAAACAGACCTCAAGATAAGGATTCCAGTGCTAGTGCTTTATTTGGGAGATAAGTCCAAGAAACTCTGGTATGGGAGAGGGAAGACAGAAAAGAAGATGATAAGGAGTATGTTTCTAAGCCAGTGACCCCAGAGGGTAATCCTGTGGGGAGCTCAAGAGGAAGTACAGAGCACCCCCAGAGTTATCCCAACCATGAGGCCAGACACTGGGGCGTTTATCCCATTCCTTGTCCATTGTTGGTCAGAGCTGCTTCCAGAATATTAACTTTAGAGCACTTCTGACTGGCCCTGAGCTCAGACCAAGCATCTCCCACGGCCAGAAAAAGCTCTCACAGGTGTCTGCAGTGAGCAACCTTTACAGCATGGAGGTGCACCTCAAGGGGATGTGGGTGGGCTCCTAACAGTATCTCTTCTAAGAGGAAATCAAAACATCAGTGTCAAAACCAGAAAGCCGGGTAAGGAGCTCTCTTCAGGAAACAGATAATAGAAAGTGACCACGTCATCACGTCTTAGCAGCACAAGATACAGAACAAGGAGACAGCACACGGTAGGAGAGAGAAGGTCAGCAGGGTCAGGGCAAGACACGGTGCAGCACCCCCACCCCCAGGCTGACTGATGTTTGGGACACAGCTTCTCTTTCCTGGCCCTGCCCCTCTCCGGCCTCCTGGGTGGGCTTCTAAGGGGACCAAGGATCCTAAAAAAGGAAGACCAGGGAAAAGTTGTCAAGTGGCCAAATGAATCTTTGGGCCCTCTCTCTGCTTTCTTTTCTCCCTGTGGCCACTCCACTCCTGCACCCAGAATGCTGGGGCAGAGGCCAGGATGGTCAGAGACAACCACACACGGCATAGGAGCAACAATTAGCCGCAGGAGAATTAAGTGCGGGTCTGAGAGGCAGATGCTGAGATGGGATGAAATAGGCTTGGATTTCATTAGGGAAAATGCCGGGAGGGAGAAGAGAAGGGGAGGAGGCTGGCGGAAGGGGCCTCAGGGCAACCTCTGTAATGGATTTCAAGCCCAGCAGAGGAGGCCTTTGGCCAATGACGTTGCCCCCTTTCCTGCTCTGCGGAATGCTCGAAAATACTGGGAAGGGCACTGGACTCCCCACAATTTAGGGGGATAGGGGTCTAAGTTATTTTAACTTAGAGTTAAAAGGAAAAGGGAAGGATATTCACTGTGTAAATGTGATCAATTATTCTAAGTTGTGGGATAGCAGTAGTGGTAGTGGTAGTTGGTCAGTCGTGTCCAACTCTTCGTGACCCCATGGACTGTAGCCTGCCAGGCTCCTGTGGCCATGGAATTCTCCAGGCAAGAATACTGGAGTGGGTTATTCCCTTCTCCAGGGGATCTTCCCGACCCAGGGATCAAACCTGGGTCTCCTGCTTTGCAGGCAGATTCTTTATCGCTTCAGCCACCAGGGGAGCCTAAGCAGTGATTTTTCCTTGTGTGTATACTCAGTCACTCAGTCATGTCCGACTCTTTGAGACCCTATAAATTGTAGCCTGCCAGGCTTCTCTGTCCATGGGATTATCCTAGCTGGAATACTGGAATGAGTTGCCATTTTCTTCTCCAGGAGATCTTCTCGACCCAGGGATTGAGCCTGCGTCTCCGCCATTGGCAGGCAGATTCTTTACCACTGCGCCACTGGGAAAACCTTCCTATGCTTGCTAATTCTCTTACAGTAAAAATTCACTGTTTTATAACTGTCGGTGGGAGGTAATGTCCCACACAGACCCCAGCCCTCCTCTGCTCAGAGCTCACAGCCTTCCTCTTCCCACCCTGAATGCAAGCCCCTAGCCCTGGGTGTTACCCCACCATCAGCCACCCTGTGACTGACTGACATGGCATTGGAAAAGGGTGCCCCCTGCTTCAGTGGGACCAGCACAGTACAAGCTCGAGCCCCCAAACGGGTCAGGCTGAGACCCCCAACCTCAGAGCTCCTTCCCACCCCCTCCTGCTTCCCTCACACTCCTTCTGAGAGCGAAGGCCCATCAGATCCCTTGCACAGGAATCTCCCAGCTTGAGCCCCTTCTCTAATCACCCAACCCAGGACAGGGAATTATTTGCTTTAATCCTTGCACGGACTCTACTGAAGCATTACTCTCAGGTTTTATAGCCTCAGGTCTTTTGGACAATTTATTTGTGCTATGAGGCAACTGTTTTAAATTTCAAATTCCCATGCTTACTTCTTGAAATAAAAGACTACTTTATTTCAGGAGCGGCAAATTCCAGCCCTCCTGAGACAAGGCAGCAAACGGTAAAGTCTGAGGCCCGCCTGGCAGGTCTGAGGTTAGGTGCGGAGCTGTAACCTCATGGAGGGGAGCACGGCCGCCAGCTGCCGGGTCGGGTGTGGGTGCAGATTGGAGCTCCTGGGCCTTCTGAACTGGTAGGATATTCTAAAATTTCAGATATTTATGTGAAATCTTCCGATTTTTAAATGTTGGCTCAGAGTTTTGTAAAAAGCCTATATTGGCCAAGCAAAACACGCTGTGACTGAATTGGGCCTGAGGGCTATCATTTCAAGTACTTTGTTTTCTTGAACAAGTTGGGAAGAAGAAAAAACCCCCTCCACCACATATCCCCACATGCATGTTGATAAAGGGCACATTTCTTTTCCAGTGTCTCCTGTTCTTAACCCAGACCTAACTAGAAATTCCTAACAAGGATCCTCATGAGACTCAGGTCCACGTAAGAGGAATTCAAAACACAAACTCCACCTGAGGTTCTGAGGTGCACTCTGGGAGATCTCCTGGTCTTCAGAAGCCTTGCTGGGGTTTAAGCACAGTAAGTGTCTCCCCAGCTACACTAGATGTTTCTAGATTGTTCTTAGAGAAGAGAAACATTTCCATTTCTTGATTATAAACTCAGGAAATGCTAAAAAGTTCCCACATGATCTCCTTAAAATGCATTTTCAGATCAAACTTCCCAACCCTGGTCTAAAACTGAGGTTCTTTCAAGAAAAAGGCTCAGCAGGCTTCTAGGGACTTTGTGGGGAGGAAGCCATGCAGCCGGGCAAGGCAGCCCCCACCCCCTCCACCGTGTGTCTGGTGGGCGCTTCGCCCAAAGTAGCCCAGCGTGACTTCAGGGAGGGGTTTTACCACTTCCTTAGGACCCATATAATCAGTTTCCCTGTGAAAGCATTTTCCTTTGCTCAATTTCACCCCATTACATGTAGTTACATCCCTCAAAGTTCAGAGACCACCCACGACCCTCCAGTTGTTTGGGCTAGTTTTATTCTGCTCCAACTCTGACCAAACATTGTTGCTGTAAAAAATCTAAACATATTCATTTCTTTAACTCGTTTCACTTTGTGGTATCCCTTCCCAGGCCAGGCAGTGTCTGGGAGGCATCACCAGGTGGTCCTTCACTGATTCGGCCAGCACAGAGGGAGCTGGGCCCTTATAGACACTTAGTGTCATCTTCCAGCCCTGGGCCCATCTTCCCCAGTTGCTCTGGGACTTCAAATTGCCCAGGAGCTTTGGAGGGTCAGATTAGCAAGACAACCCCAAGTCCCTCTGAGCTGGGGCCAGAGTACAGGGGAAACACTCTCCAAGCCTGGATGAATTCAGAAGGTTGCCTCAGAAGGGTGTACAACCTGGCACATGGTCAGTGGAGTGTCAACATCATACGAGATGCTGATGAAGGTGGTATGTGCTGGCTGGATTCATGCCTGGGGTAGAGTGTGACAAGCAAGGGCATCACCAAATGGAATATCATTTCCCTGAGCAACCCAACTCATTCATTTGTTTGTGAAGTGTTTATTGAGTACCTCCTCACTGTATGATTATTTTTTTAATTTATTATGGAGGTATAGTCGACTTTTAATAATATATGTTTCAGGTATACAACAGAGGGATCCATAATTTTTAAAGGTTATTTTCCATTTATGGGCTACCCTGGTGGCTCAGATGGTAAAGAATCTGCCTGCAATGTGGCAGACCCACACATGCATGCACTCCATTATAGTTATTATAAAATATTGGCTGTATTTCAAATATATCCTTGTAGCGTTTGTACATAGCAGTTAGTATTTCTTACTCCTCCACCCTACCTTGCCCCCATCCTCATTCCCTCTTGCCACTAGTAACCACCAGTTTGTTCTATCTGTAAGTCTGTTTTTTCTTTGTTAATTTCAATAGTTTGTTTTATGTTTTAGATTTGACACATAAGTGATATCATATAGTATTTGTCTTTCTATGTCTGACATTTCACTAAGCATAGTATCCTCCAGATCCATCCATGTTGTTGCAAATGGCAAAATTAAATTATTTTTTATGGCTATGTAGTATTCCATTGACAACACCTTCTTTATCTATATATTGGCTTTTACAAATAATGGTGCTATGAACATTGGGGTGCATGTATCTTTTCAAATTAGTGCTTTTGTTTTCTTTGTATGTATGCTCAGGAGTGGAATTGCTGGGTCATACAGTAGTTCTATTTTTTAGGCTTTTGAGGAAGCTCCATACTGTTTTCCACAGTGGTTATACCAATTTACTTTTCCACCAAAAGTAAGCAAGTGCTCTCTTTTCTCCACATCCTAGCCAAAATTTGTTGTTTGTGTTCTTGTTAACAATGGCCCTTCTGGTAGATGTGAGGTGATACCTCAATGAAGCTTCAGTTCAATTCAGTTCAGTCGCTCAGTCATGTCCGACTCTTTGCGACCCCATGAATTGCAGCATGCCAGGCCTCCCTGTCTATCACCAACTCCCAGAGTTCACTCAGACTCACATCCATCGAGTCCGTGATGCCATCCAGCCATCTCATCCTCTGTCGTCCCCTTCTCCTCCTGCCCTCAATCCCTCCCAGCATCAGAGTCTTTTCCAAAGAGTCAACTCTTCGCATGAGGTGGCCAAAGTACTGGAGTTTCAGCTTTAGCATCATTCCTTCCAAAGAACACCCAGGGCTGACCTCCTTCAGAATGGACTGGTTGGAGATTTGCATTTCTCTGATAAGCAACCATGTTGAGCATCTTTTCTTGTGCCCTTTGGCCATCTGCATGTCTTCTTCAGGAAAATGTCTATTCAGGTCTTCTGCTCACTTTTAAATCAAGAATAGGATTTTTGAGTAAAGACTTGAAAAATACAAGGAAGCCAAGTTGAGTCTTGAGGCAGGAAGAGTGGTCCAGACAGCAGGAAAAGCAAGTGTGAAGATACTCAGTCAGGAACAAGCTTGACATACTCAAGGAAAAATGAGGAACTCAGCAGACAAAGTGACATGAGAAAGGAGCAAAGCAGAAGAGCAGAAGGCAGAGGGGATATGGGCTCCTTGTATTCTCAGAGCAGGGACTTTGCCTTTTACTGTGAGTGAAATGGGAAGCAAAGGCATAACGTACTTACTGTTCAGTTGCTCAGTTGTGTCGGACTCTTTGTGACTCCAGAGACCACAGCACATCAGGCTTCCCTGTCATTCACTGTCTCCCAGAGTTTGCTCACACTCAGGTCCGTTGAGCTGATGATGCCATCCAACCATCTCATCCTTTGTTGACCCTTCTCATCCTGCTCTTGAGAACAGATGAGACCCCAAACAGGTCCCACATTAAACTGATATTCACCCCTTAAGTAATCTCTGCCCGTCCTTCCATCTTATTGAATAGAAATTCCATCTTTCTGACTGCTCAAGCCAAAACCAAGGAGATCCAACCAGTCCATCCTAAAGGAAATCAGTCCTGAATATTCACATCCAAACAGAATCATCTGGCCACTATACTGAAAACAAACTAAAATGGCCCAGGGCTTAGGAGGATGAGATCAGTTTGGAGTCTACCAAAAAATACAAGGGAGAGGTGGTGGCCTGGGGCAGTTAAGTGGCCTTGGTGGCAGGGGAAGCGGTTACTTTCTGGACACGTATTAACCAGAGGCCACATGATTTGCTAACAGGGAATGAAAAACTAGGGGATGTCAAAATGACTCCTTGGTTTTGGCTTGAGCAGTTCAGTTTAGTCGTTCAGTCATGTCTGACTCTTTGCAACCCCATGGACTGCAGCATGCCAAGCCTTGCTGTCCATCACCAACTCCCAGAGCTTGCTCAAACTCACGTCCATTGAGTTGGTGATGCCATCCAACCATCTCAACTTCTGTCGTCCCCTTCTTCTCCTGCCTTCAGTCTTTCCCAGCATCAGGGTCTTTTCTAATGAGTCAGTTCTTTGCATCAGGTGACCAAAGTATTGGAGTTACAGCTTCAGCATCAGTCCTTCCAGTGAATATTCAGGACTGATTTCCTTTAGGATGGACTGGTTGGATCTCCTTGGTTTTGGCTTGAGCAGTCAGAAAGATGGCATTTCTATTCACTATGATGGAAGGATGGGCAGAGATTACTTAAGGCGTGAATATCAGTTTAATGTGGGACATGTTTGGGGTGATAACTATGGTCAGTGAAGCTCTCCAGTTGACAGATGTATAGAAGAGATTGGAGTTCAGGGGGAGCACTGGCTGGAGATAGATATATTTTTAATTCATCTGGATCAAGATGGGATCTACAGCCATGGGACTGAATGGGATCACCCAGAAAGTGAATGCAGAAAGAGAAAAGAGAGGCCCAGGCACAGAGGCCAAATGTATTGTCAGCTCCAAGGAGGTGTCAGCTTTAGGACGTCATTCAAATACCAGTTTACAAAAGGAGGGATACTTTCTAATAAATCTGCAGCCAGAGAGGAAAAGAATCAAGAAAAACAGCCTGGCATACACACATACTCAAACCATTTACTCACCTCCTTGAAGAAATGTAGTCCTGGAGAATATACATACAATGTTCCTTTTCTCTCTCAGTGTTTATTTCATGATTTTACCTCAGCTGGAAACTTCACAGCCCTGTTCATGACCGCCACATTTCACTCCCTCCTCTCCCTGCCAGGCCAACTTTCTTAGATGTCATTGTTCAGCCTTAAAAGTTTTCCTTAAATTATATAGTATCAGATCTCATCATTTGAGTTTCTGCAAGAAGAGCTCCACTGTAGGTCTACTTGATCAACTAGAGACTCCTCAAAGCCACATAATGGAGCTGTGGGGTGGGCATCCATGCTTTCCTGAGTTGTGTTAACAGAATAAAGGATATGAATTTTACTAGTCTCTAATGGACTGTGTGATGGTTAATTTTATGGGTCAACTTGACTGGGTTAAGAAATACCCAGACAGTTGGTAACAAGCTGATTTCTGTGTGTGTCTGTGAGCGTGTTTCCAGAAGAGATTAGCACTTGAATCTGTAGACTGAGAAAAGAGCACTGCCCTCGCCAGTGTGGGTGGGCACCACTCAGTCCATTGGCCCACACAGAGCAAAAAGGCAGAGGAAGGATGAAATTTCTCTCCGCCTGAGCTAGGACGTCCTTCTCCTGCCTTCAGACCTGGTTCTCCTGATTCTCAGGCCCTTGGATTTGGACCCCTTTCCTGGGCCTTTAGCTTGCAGACAGCAGATTATGGTAGCAGATCTGTCTCCGTGATCACCTGAATCAATCCCTTATAACAAATCTCTTAGGTATCTCTCTATGTATGTATCCTATTAGTTTTGTTTCTCTCAAGAATCTTGACTAATACAAACTGTTAGCTTGCAATAAAATTGTTGCCAAAGTACTCCAAACCAGTGGCTTCACCAGTAAGCATTCATATTCCTCTGGCTCCCACATCTGCAGGTAGGATCTGTGCTGAACGTGACTCCAGGCTGCAGGTTTGGGGTGGGTCTGCCCCTTACATCTCCTTTTCTTTGTGGATGAACAGGAAGTAGGACACATTTTCCTGGCGACAACCGAAGTACAAGAGGGCAGACCTAATCACGCAAATACATCTCAATTTTTTGTTTGCACCACATTCACTAAAATCCCACTGCCCAATCAAATCACACGGCCAAACACATCATTTGAGGCACGAAAATATTCTCCACATCTAGTCAGAAGAAAGAGGACATAAATTCAGGGAGGGGTAAAAAAAACAATGGAAACAATTCTTCAATCTACCGTGGAGACTTTTCTTTGACTCTTCTCTTTATGTGCTGTGCTGTGCTACGTCAACTGCAGTTGTGTCCAACTCTTTGCAACTCCATGGACTGTAGCCCGCCAGGCTCTTCGGTCCATGGGATTCTGCCGGCAAGAATACTGAAGTGGGCTGCCGTGCCCTTTCCAGGGGATCTTCACAACCCAGGGATTGAACCCGTGTCTCTTGTGTCTCTCTCCTGCATTGCCAGGTGGGTTCTTTACCACTAGCATCACCTGAGAAGCCCAGTAATGCCATATGTATCCAATAATTCCAAGTCTTGCAGCCACAGATTTTCTAGGTAAAAACAAAATAGAATATGGCCTGAGAACTTTGTTCTTTGGAGGCAGAGCTTCTGCCTTGCTAATATCCCAAGAATATTTGTGAGATTTAATAAAGAATAATGTTTCCAGATGAGAAAGCTGGGTCAGAAAGGTAGACGACTTTCTTACTAGGGAGTTGAATTTCTGCAGTGTGCTCTAGAGTAGGCTGGGATAAGTGAAACTGGAAAAACACTGAAGGTATCCTTTTCTGGCTATTAATACAATTTTCCTCACCCAGGTTTTACAAATCGGGGCCATAATGAAATTGGCCCTGGACACTTCACACCCAAGTGTTTGCTGATTTGACCTTCTAACCACAGGATTAGCAAGACCCATTTACTCTGGCTTAGTTCTGCAAATTCTTCCGGTTTCATAATTCAATCAAAGATAATAGTAAGGGAATGAGAGGCCACTCATGGGAAAGCCAAATGCAGAGGGGAAACAAAAATAAGGGGAATCAAAGACTTAAATTTTATGTATGTCTTGAATTGGTTTGGCAGGGAACCAAACAGAAAAAATTCCTTCCCCTCTTTAGCTGGCATATTTCCATATCACGGAAGCATTGTGCAGTCTGGTTCAACTCTGCAGCTTCTTCTCACGAAAGGCCCAGCCTAAGGGAAGGCCTGCATGCAAGTTTCAGATAGAGTGCACAGGAAAACTAGTTGGTGGCTGGCTTCCTGAATCCAGTGATATCCTGGGACCCAAATGAAGAGGCTCTAGGAATTTATCACTCAATAACTAGGGGGAAAACAACCGTTGATCGTATAAAAATTTCCTCAAGTGTAACACTGAAGAGCATGTGTTTGGAAGTGTCTGACTCTTTGCGACTCCCTGGACTGTGCCCTCCAGGCTCCTCTGTCCATAGGATTCTCCAGGCAAGAATACTGAAGTGGGTTGCCATGTCCTTCTCCAGAGGAGCTTCCCGACCCAGGGATTGAACCCCAGTCTCCCACATTACAGGCAGACTCTTTACCATATGAGCCACCAGGGAAGCTGCTAGAGTTCAAATCCTGAAATTTTTACTCACTAGCTATGTGATCTTGGGCACATTGCTTAACCTCTCTGAGCCCCCTTTTTCTCATTCAATGAGGAAACTAATGGCAACTGCCTCTTAAGGTTATGGTCAGGATTAAAGGAAATGGCCCATGGACAGCACTGACACAGTCTTGGGAAAGAGGCAGTTATCATTACGAGGAGGCTCTGAAGAAAGCTTTGGACAATCACAGGCACTATCATCTGTCCTAGAGTTCCTATAATTTCTAATTTCCCCAATTAATGAAACTAAAAATAACAAACTATGCATTTATGTATCATCTTCATAGATGCTGAAGACATACAGTGTTATATTCAACCTACCTGTGGAAATCGATCCAAATCCATCCAGAGAGAGAGCCCCAGTTGTCAGAAGTAGCACACTGGCAGCCAGGTGGGTCCAACATGAACACCAACACCAACGTCAACACCAGGTGGATCTTGGACCTGGGCAAGAAAGGCTCCTGTCCTTGGCCTCCAGCACACTTCAGAGAACCCATAAGGCCCTTCTCTGGTCACTGTCCTTCTGCCCCTGTCCCCATGCAGTGAGAAGCTACTCTCTCAGTACCTGAGTACTGAGGTTTCCCTACTCAAGGGACCCCAATCCTGCTTGCAAGCCTCATGGGACCTCTTCCCCTGACCCACTTCCCATGAAGGCCTATACTCCAGAGTGTATACTTTAGGCCCAAGAACTGATCAAGTGTTGGCTGTTTGCAGGGTGTGCGGATGGAACACGGATGTTCTGGCTGGGGTGTTTGCACTCATACATTCAAAGCCCTGGGAGTGTGGTACAGAGCTGGGGTGTGAAGCGGGCAGACTTGGGTGGAGGCTGAGGACTGGACCTTCCTACCCAGGAACTACCAGGAACCCAAGAAATTATAATTCAATTCTTGTTGTAAAGGGTATTTACCAGGATGGCAGGATTGTCATTGTTCAGTCTCCCAGTTATGTCCAACTCTGTAAACCCACGGGCTGCAGCATGCCAGGCCTCCTTGTCCCTCACCATCTCCCAGAGTTTGCCCAAGTTTACGTTCATTGAACTGGTGATGCCATCCAGCCATCTCATGCTCTGACGCCCTCTTCTCCTTCTGCCCTCAATCTTTCCCAGCATCAGGGACTTTTATAATGAGTCCTTTGTTCACACCAAAAGACAGGAGCTTCAGCTTCAGCATCAGTCCTTCCAGTGAATATTCAAGGTTGATCTTGCTTAAGACTGACTGGTTTGATCTCCTTGATGTCCAAGGGACTTTCAGGAGTCTTCTCCAGCACCACAGTTCAAAGGCATCAATTCTTTGGCATTCTGCCTTATTTACGGTCTAGCTCACCTAACCATATGTGACCACTTGGAAGACCATAGCCTTGACTGTGTGAACCTTTGTTGGAGGAGTAATGTTTCTGCTTTTCAATACACTGTCTAGGTTTGTCTATTTATTTAAATAATGTATGTAATAAATGTTTAATTAAACAATGTATGTATTTATAAGCTGTAAATATTTAAATATCTGGTAGGTAGGTCTCCAAGTGTATATCTGGCTTTGCTGTTGTTTTCAAGTTGCTAAGTTCTATGCTGCTGTTCTTGACCCCATGGACTGTAACATGCCAGGCTCCTCTGTCCTCCTCTATCTCCCAGAGTTTGCTCAAATTCATGTTCCCTGAATCAGTGCTGCTATCTAACTATCTTATCCTCTGCCACCCTCTTCTCCTTTTGCCTTCAATCTTCCCTAGCATCAGGGTCTTTTTCAACGAGTCAGCACTTCGCATCTGGTGGCCAAAGTGTTGGAGCTTCAGCGTCAGTCCTTCCAATGAATATTCAGGACTGATTTCCTTTAGGACTGACTGGTTTGATCTCCTTGCAGTCTAAGGGACTCTCAAGAGTCTTCTCCAACACCAGAATTCAGAAGTATCAATTTTTCAGTGCTCAGCCTTCTTTATGTTCCAATTCTCACGTCCACAGTTTTAGAAACACTGGGAAAACCATAATTTTGACTATACAGACCTTTGTCTGCAGTGATGTCTTTGCTTTTTAGTATACTGTCTAGGTTTGCCATAGCTTTCCTTCCAAGGAGCAAACATCTTTTAATTTCATGGCTCCAGTCACCATCCACCATCCATTTCTTGATTTTGAAATTCAAGAAAACAAACTGTCACTGCTTCTACTTTTTCCCCTTCTATTTGCCATGAAGTGATGGGACTGGATGCTGTGATCTTCATCTTTTGAATGCTGAGTTTTAAGTGAGTTTTTTCACTCTTCTCTTTTACCCTCATCAAGAGGCTCTTTAGTTCTTATTTACTTTCTGCCATTAGAGTGGTGTCATCTGCAAATCTGAGGTTGTTGATATTTCTCCTGGCAATCTTGATTCCAGCTTGAGCTCCATCCAGTTTGGCATTTCACATGATGTACTCTGCATAGAAGTTAAATAAGCAGGGTGACCATGCACAGCTTTGTCATACTCCTTTCCCAATTTGTAACCAGTCCATTGTTCCATGTCTGCTTCTAACTGTTGCTTCTTGGCCTACATACAGGTTTCTCAGGAGACAGGTAAGGTAGTCTGATACTCCCATCTAAGAATTTTTCACAGTTTGTTGTGAGCCACACAGTCAAGGGCTTTAGCACAGTCAATGAAACAGAAGTAGATGTTTTTCTGGAATTCTCTTGCTTTCTCCATGATCCAGTGAATGTTAGCAATTTGATCTCTGGTTTCTCTGCCCCTTTGAAAGCCAGCTTGAACATATGGAAGTTCTCAGTTCCTGTACCATTGAACCCTAGCTTGAAGGGTTTTGAACATAACCTTGCTAGCATGCGAAATGAGTGCAATTGTACAGTGGTTTGAACATTCTTTGGCATTATCCTTCTTTGGAATTGTAATAAAAACTGACCTTTTCCAGTCCTGTGGCCACTATTGAGTTTGCCAAACTTGCTGACATATTGAGTGCAGCACTTTAACAGCATCATCTTTCAGGATTTGAAATAATTCAACTGGAATTCCATTACCTCCACTAGCTTTGTTCATAATAATGCTTCTTAAGGCCCACTTGACTTCACATTCCAGGATGTCTGGCTCTAGGTGAGTGACCACACCATCATAGTTATCTGGGTCATTAAGACCTTTTTTGTATAGTTCTTCTGTGATTCTTGCCACCTCTTCTTAATCTTAATCTTCTCCTTCTGCTAGGTCCTTACTGTTTCTGTCCTTTATCATACCCATCGTTGCATGAAATGTTCTCTTGATATCTCCAATTTTCTTGAGGAGATCTCTAGTCTTTCCCATTCTATTGTTTTCCCCTGTTTCTTTGCATCGTTCATTTAGGAAGGCCTTCTTATCTCTCCTTGCTACTCTCTGTAACTCTGCATTCGGTTGGGTATATCTTTCCCTTTCTCCCTTTCCTTTCGCTTCTCTTCTTTCCTCAGCTATTTATAAAGCCTCCTCAGACAACCATTTTGCCCTCTTGCATTTCTTTTTCTCTGGGACGGTTTTGGTCACTGCCTCCTGTACAATGTTAGGAACCTCCATCCATGGTTTGTCCATAGTTGACGAATAGATTCAAGGGATTAGATCTGATACTCTGTCTTACAGCCCTGCAAATGTTAGGGGCAGGCCTATCACCTAGTAAACCTCATAAAGTCAATGAATATTGACTAGAATTTGACAGTTCTTTCATTCACTTCACAATCTCTGGGGACAGAACACACAGCTGGCTCAACCAAACCCCAAACACCACCACACCACCCAGGAACACAGGGAGCAACCATAAACAGTGGTCTCATTTTGGCTCTCTACTTCCAGTGACTAATGATGCCAAAAGCCCCACAAGAACCCCAGAGTTTTCAGAGTCTCTAGGTTTGCATCCCACCCCATAGCCCAGGGCCTGATTAGGAGACTGCAGCAGATTACACTTTCAAAAGGCAGCAGCAACACTAATTCCCCTCCCATGTGCTCTACTAGGATTTCCCACTCTGACAACAAGAGATGGTGTCCACATCCCCTCCCCTTGAAGTCTGGCAGGGCTGTGTGCCTACTGCCACTGGTAGAGCAGGTGAAAATGATTTCACATGACTCCCAAGGCCAGATCTAAAATGGTGACAGAGCTTCTGCCAGGCTCTCTTCTTCTGAGGACACATGCTGTATAAGAATTCCCACTCCTCTGAAACTGACATGCTGGAGAGGCCAGGTAGAGACGGAGAGAGGTGCTCAAGGAAAAGAACCAGCCTTACAGAACTGCTATGTAACCTAAGAGAGGGCTGCAGAGGTAGAGACTGGAGGTCAGATTTTCTGTATTTGCAGATACTAAGTTAAAACACTGGCTCTGAAACAACTTTCTGACATGGTTCCTCCGCGGTAGCCTGCCCGACATGCGTGGCGGGGTAGGGGTGGGTAGTGTCTACGAAAACGATCCGTTCTCATTGCTCTCCACGGTAACTGATTATTGTGATGCCCAATTGGTTACTAATAGGCACTGCTCTCCACAAATCTGGTACAAGGACCCCTGCTTGGCTTGAGCTTTGCACAGAGAGGGCCCCAGGTCACGCAGCGTCAGCAGCTTTCTCGAACAGAAGAGCACCACCAAGCCTTGGCCCCGGGCCAGGCCCGGACCAGAGGCTACACACAAGGGCTGGCCTGTTGAGTCCTCCAGCATCTCAGGCTTGGTCATGCGAGTCCGAGGGCCGGTCATGCGCGAAGAGGCCCCCAATCAAAGCCCTGGCCCCTCCTAGACCTGGAGGAGTGGTGCAGCAGGAGCTACATATATGAAACTACTGGCAACAGTTTACAGCACTCTCACCACAAGTCGAGTATGTGCAGGTCATTGCTCTTTGGGGGAAAAGGAGGGGGGGAATCTATCTATACCTTATTTTTCTTTATGCCACTTTTCACAGGGCACACCAGCTCAGCCATCACCAGTTACGCTTTGAGCCAGGAGTTGTGCAAGAATCACAAATGCCAGTGCCCCCTAGGGCCACGTAGGAGCTGAGAGTGAGCGCAGCAGCCTGGAAGGGGCCATGATGGTTAGAACACAGGATCCTGCTATGAGGTGCGTGGCCAGCTAGAAGTTGCCAAGTAGGAATGTCAGCCCGCTTTTGCCAGATCTTCACATTTTTTCCTTCAGAAGCCAGAAATTCACATTTTTTTTTAAAAGCTTGCTGCTTCTAAAATTTTGGCAATCATAAAGAAACGATGGGTACCATAACCAAATCCTGGGCCTTTATCACTTCCGTGTGTGCAGGCTGACTTCCAACTGCCAGGAGCTGCTTCTCTGAAGCACTGGAAGGCCTTATGCCCACGTGCAGAAACTGGAACTGTCAGAGAATTAACAGCCTCCAGACCAGCTGCAACCACTAGGACTGGGTACATCAAGGCCCTGGCTTCCTCAACCCAGGCTGGGATAACTATGAAGCCCACATCCCCCAGTGCTTCCTAGACTTTTCCCAGGAGTAAGCACCACCCCTAACTAGCTTGGTCACTGACTCTTAATTATTTCCTATCCTTTCCCTTTCTCACGTCCCTACTTCACTGGCGTTTCCTCGGATCACCTCTCATATAAGCTGTGTGCACTTGGATATTAAAACCAATACAAGATTTTTTTTTTAATGCACACAGCCACTGTATAAGGTTGGACATCTTATCCACTTTTCAAGGACAACCATGAAGGGATACAAGGAGGCCAATACCCAGCCAAGCTTCTCCCACCAAGTCCTATACCTTAGTATCAGGCTGAGCGAAAGTGGTGTAGCTGGAGGGCAGGGCACTTTTCTAGAATTCACACACGGATGTCAAAAGTACTTCCAGGAGACTTGAAAACACATCTGAGGCCAGATTTGGCTCCTAGGCCACCAGTCTGTATCTCCTGATACAAGATGGCAGAAGCTGCTGTTCCCTTAGAACCAGGCCAGCTCTCATCATCACGCTGTGTCCTGCTTCCTGTCCCATTGAAGCCAGGCTTCCTCCAGTTCTTTGATTTGTTCCACTATCTTTAATCCAAGTTCCATATAAGGAAGGTAGCAAATTAATTCCATTACATGTCAGTTTATAATGCATTGCCCAATACAAAGGTACTCACATTTTTTAGAAATCAAAAAAATCAACACAAAACATTCCTACATTCATTCATACAGTAAATGCTTATTGAGGACCAGTCCTTTTTCTAATTGTTCAGTAATACATAAGCAAGCAAAATAGACAAGGACCTCTGCCCTCATTTTATTTATACTCCAGGTGGGAGAGACAGTCAATAAACAACAAGCATAATTTACTTTTAACAGCTTTATTAAGATATAACTCACATACCAGAAAACTCATTCTTTTAAAGTGTACAATTCCATGGTTTTTAATACATTTGAAGTTGTACAAGCATCATTTTATCACCCCAAAAGACACCACATGTCCATCAGCTGCCACTCACCATTCCATTTCCCCAACCCCCACCTCGGCCTCTGGCAACCACTCATCTACCGTCTGTGTCTACAGATTTGCCTGTTCTGGACATTTCATATAAATGAAATCATACAACATGTGACTGGCTTCTTTCACTTAGCATAATGTTTTCAAGGTTCACCCACATTATGGTATGAATTAATTTCTTTAATTGCAAAATAACATTCAATTGTATGGTTATACCACATTTTATTTATTAATTCATCAGTTGATTGATCTTTTGATTGCCATAAAGAGTGCTCCTATGAAAATCCTGGGACAAGCATTTCTTTGAGTTTATTTTTAGTCATTTTGTGTATATACTAAGGTATGAAATTGGTAACCCTATGTTTAACTTTGTGAGAAACCACCAAACTGTTTTCCAATGACAGCACTATTTTACATTTCCACCAGCAATGTATAAAGGTTTCTGTTTCTCCACATCTGCACCAATGTTATTATTTTCCTTTTTTTACTATAGCCATCTTAGTGGGTATGCAGTAGTCTTTCATCTAGATTTTAATTTCTGTTTCTCTAATGACTGCTGACATTGAGCATCTTCCAGTGCTTGTTGGCTATTTATATATCTTCTTGAGAGAAACAGCTATTCAAACCCTTTGCCTATTTTTTAATTGGGTTGTTTATCTTTTTGTTGTTGAGTTGTAAGTGTTCTTTATATATGTAAATACTGAACCCTTATTAAACATATGACTTGCAAATATTTCCTCCCAGTCTGTGAATTGTCTTTTCAATTTCTGGATGGTACTGTTTACAGCACAAAAGTTTTTAGATTTCGATAAAGTTTAATTCATCTGTATTTTCTTTTGGTGTTTATGTTTTTGTCATCATATATAAAAAAACTTTGCCTAATGCAGGGTAGTAAAGATTAACTGCTATGTCTTCTTCTAAGGGTTTTGTGTGTGTGTGTGTGTTAGTCAGTCGAGTCCGACTCTTTGCTATCCCACGGACTATAGCCCACCAGGCTTCTCTGTCCATAGAATTCTCCAGGCAAGAATACTGGAGCCAGGCTTCTCTGTCCATAGAATTCTCCAGGCAAGAATACTGGAGTGGACTGCCAATCCCTTCTCCAGAGAATCTCCCGGACCCAGGGACTGAACCCTGGTCTCCTGCATTGTAGGCAGCTTCTTTACCACTTGAGCTACAGGGAAGTCCCAAAGGTTTTGTAGTTGCAACATTTACATGTAGGTCTATGAAGCGTTTTGAGTTCATTTGTATCTCACATAAGGTAAGGGTCCAAATTCACTCTTTCATATGTGGATATCCAGTTGCCCCAGCATAACTTGCTAAAAACATTTTTCTTGCATTATTGAATTGCTTTGGTATTCTTGTTGAAAAATCAACTGAACATAAACATAAGAGTTAATTTATATATTCTCAATTCTATTTCTTCTTTTTAAAAATTATTTTGGTTATTCTGTGTACCTTGAATTTTCATATGAATTTTAGAATCAGCTGGTCAATTTCTGCTGGGAAAAAAAAAACCTGCTGAGATTCTGATAAAGTTTATATTGAGCCTGTAGATCAGGTTGGGGAGCACTGCCATCTTAACAATGTTAAATATTCTAACACAGAAAGACAGATGCCTTTGCATTTAATTCCTTTCAGTGATGTTTTCTAGTTTCAATGTACAAGTTTTGCACTTCTTTGTTAATCATTCCTAAGTATTTTGTTCTTTTTGATGTTCTTGTATATAGAATTGTTTTCTTAATTTAATTGTTTGTATTATTCAATACAACAATTCTTATATATTAATCTTGTATCATGTAACCTCACTGAACTCATTTATTAGTTTTAAGTTTTTAAGTGGTTTTCTTAGGATTTTTTGTATACCTATGTCATCTGCAAATTCTTCCTTTCCTATCTGGGTGTCTTTGATTTCTTTTCCTTGCCTAATTGTCCAAGCAAACATAGTTTTTTTTTAAAGTGAATAAAAGAGTGTGTTGAAAGGTGATAAATTCAACAGAGAAAAGAAATAGTATATTCAGGTAAGAGAGATTGGGATTACTAGGGGTTACAGTTGTCATTTTTAATTGCTTCTCAGGGAGAAGGTGACATTTGAAAAAAGAATGAAAGGAGGTGAAGGGGTTGAACATCCAGACAGTGGGAACAGTTAGGGCAGAGCACCAAGGCAAGACCATACCAGGCAGTTTCTCCAAGAGTAGCCAAAGTTAGTGGCTTGAGACCACAGTTCCTAAAAGTCACAAATCTCACAGTTCCTAAAAGTCACAAATCTGGGCCTGGCTCAGCCTCAGGATCTCTGCAGTCTCCATTCAAATTGTCAGCAAGAGCTGCAGTCTTATCTCAAGGCTTGCCTGGTGAAGGATCGGCTGTCAAGGTGACTCAGGCGGTTGTTGGCAGGACTTAGCTTCCCACTGTCTATTGGTCAAGGGGTCCCTCAGCTCCTTGCCACATAAGCCTCTCCATAAGACAGCTCCAAATCCAGCAGCTGGCTTCTCCAGAGTGAGCACATAAAGGGCCAGAGATGATACCAGCAAAACACAGAAAGCCAGCAAGATGAGAGTCAGCTCTTTGCTATTAAATCATGAATATGGCATGCCAGCACCATTGCCAATTCATAAGAAGCAAACCACTGGGTCTGGGCCACCCTCGGGCGGGATTACACAGTGCCGTGAAGACCAGAAGCATCACTAGGGACCTTGACAGAAGCTGCCCACCAAGCAGGTCCAGGGCTATGAAATGTGAGAAGAAAAAAGCGAACCCCACATTGACTGGCATTTTGCCACTGCATAATAACAATGAAAAGCAAGCAAAATGATTCTACTCAAAAAAATGAACTTATTTATGAAAAGTGTAAGTCACTCAGTCATGTCTGACTCTTTGAGACCCTGTGGACTATGTAGCCCACCAAGCTCCTCAGTTCATGGGATTTCCCAGGCAAGAATACTGGAGTGGGTTGCCATTTCCTTCTCCAGGAAATCTTCCTGACCCAGGGATTGAACCTGGGTCTCCTGCATTGCAGGCAGATTCTTTACCATCTGAGCCACCAGGGAATCTCTGTCAATACTTTTTCTGTAAAACCAGGTCTTGATACCAAAACACCAGAAGAGACTCCCAATCCTATTGTTTCTTTACCTTCTAGAGCTATTAGCTGTGAGCACCATGACTATATCGAAAACTCTCAGAGCCCAAGGACTCGATCTTCTTACTACACTCAGCATGAGCATATTGTCTGGCATACACTCAGCATATGTGAACAACACATTTTGCAGTGCGATAATTCTCAAACAATAGAGGGGCTGATAATAGAAGAGTTGGGTTTGCCATCCCTGTGACTCAGGTCTGATTTGAATTTGGGCTCTGCTGTGTGATTTGAGGCAAGACTTCTCCGTGCCTCAGGTGCTGCGTATATAGAACGCAGATATTAATACTTACTCCCCCAGACTGCTGTGTTGGTAAAATGCAAAAATGTATGTAAAGATACGGAGCATAGTATTTGTGTGTCTGGTCCATCATACATGCTCAGTCAAAAGAGGTTATTTTTTAAAAGGAGATTATCATTATTACTGCTATCTTTAGAAACATAAATCATAGCAACTGAAGGAATTTGTGTTGAATGAGATGACTGAATGCATGAAAGGTCCTATACATGTGTACATTTGGATACCTGGTTTCTAGCAAGTGTCCAATAAATGGCTATTAATTGTATGATACAGATCATAATTACTGAAGGAATTTGAGTGTGTGCATTCTCCTTCACCAAGTTAAATCATATGCACTCTTCAGAACAGTCCTCAGCACACTTCCTGGTATCCTTCTGGACTGGCCATATCTAGTTTCAGTGCCTTAAATAGAGCTTCACCTGTTATTTATCTGGAGGAGAATCTGTCATGCCACGTGCCAGTGTGTCCCAGACTACCCAATCCTATTCTGTGGCCTGCCCTATTTCTCCCATTTGGTTGTGGCCCCTCAAGAGCTGGGCTGTGGGTTTTTCTCCTTTCACATCCCCTACCCCAGGACCTAGCAGCGTCTGTTCCCCATCCTGCTCCACCCAATCCATGGGCCATACAGCCGACACCACAACTCTGGAGCGCTGCTTCTAACACAGCTGGGAAGAAACTCCAGCTGGCTGGCCAGAGGGCTACAGGGGAGGGCAAAAGGTGGAAGAAGAAACAAAAACATGCTGCTGGAAGGCCAAGGGCAAGCTGACAGTCGCTTCAGTCTTTCAGAGAGTGGTGGGAGCCACCGGGAATAGCTGCTCCCACAGCAAGGCCACCCACAGGGCCATGCAGCTGAACAGTGGAGATCTGAGCCCAGCTCTGCCCCAGTCAGACCACTCCAGGAGTGGTGGCCACTCCATGGTGAAGGCAGCATTTGTGAATCAAATTGGTCCAAAGGATAGAGAGGGGTCTGGAGTCAGCCAGCGCAGCTCCATCAGGAGTTAGGTGGCTTCAGGCAGTTAACTCCTCCTAGGTTCTCAGTTGTCTAAACAGCTAATACTTACTGAGCACCTCCTGTGTATGAAGCATCTTTCTTAGTATATATTATTTAATATCACAATAACCCATATGGCAGATACTATTGTTGTATCTGTTTTACTGATAAGGAAGCTGAAGCCAGTGGCATTGGAAACCTACTCAGATTCAAATAGCTCAAATGTGGTGCAGGCAGAATTTGAGTCCCTAACACACACCTCCCAGGCTCCTAACCTCATACGTTAGTCAAGGTTCTCCAGAGAAAGAGAACCAGTAGGGTATGTAATACAAGCTTTCCTATGAGAAGCTGGCTCATGCAGTTATGGCGGCTGACAAGCCCCAGGATCTTCAGGGTAAGCCAGCAGCTGGAGACCCAGGAGAGCTGATGGTGTGGCTCCAGGCTGAGGGCCAGCAGGCTGGAGGCCCAGGAAGAGCCAGTGTTTCAGTTAGAGTCTGAAGACAGGAAAAAGCTAATGTCCCTGTTTGTAGGCCATCCAGGAGAAAGAGTACTTTCTTACTCAAAGTGGGGTCAGTCTTTTTGTTCTGTCTAGGTTTTCAACTGACTGGGTGAGGCCCACACACATTAGGAGGGTGATTTGCGTTACTCACTCTGCATTAGCAACGTTCATCTCAACCAGAAACACCTTCACGGATATGCCCAGAGTAATGTTTGACTATATATGTGAGCACCCATGACCCAGGCAAATTGACATGCAAAATTAATCACTGTGCTTCACAAGTGTTACGTGAGAATTAAATGAGACACTATATGTAAAAGTTGTCATTGTTCAGTGGCTAAGTCACGTCCCACTCTTCACGACCCCGTGGACGGTAGTACACCAGGCTTCCCTGTTCTTTACTGTCTCCTGAAGTTTGCTCAGATTCATGTTCATTAGACAGAATCAGTGATGCTATCTAACTATATGTAAAAGTTTAAACAGCAACGAGATTTGGTAGCTAAGAAGGAAGGGAGGAACAGTAAGAAAAGGTGATTCAGCTTCAGTTGCTAATAAGTGGATTTGGGGTTAAAAGTTTGGCATTGCTTTTAATAGAAACTCACTTGACTCCCTTGACTCAGTTTGGGGAGATGTCCTGGACCAGAGAAGTCCCTGCAGGGGACACTAGGCTTCCAGTGCTTAGTGCTAGAAGGCTGAGAGAGACAGGGCATCCATTTACTCTAACTAGTTCAACTAGCATTTATTAAGCACTCACTGTCCACCGGGCCACCTGCTGGAATCTGTCCATCACCTATGATCCTCACAGGACCCTGGGCACAACTCACCATCAATCCCAAGTGACAGATGGAAAAGTTGGGGTGCAGAGAGCTGGCATAGCTTACTCAGGACCTCTCAGCTGGCAACTGATAGCATCATTGTCAGGTTTCAGAATTGCTTGCCTCAAAACAGGTGACCTCACTTCTGTGCCACAGACATCCACCTTGTTTCCAAGGATTTGGCAAAGGCGCCCCAAATCATGGAGAAGTTGTCTTGTCCTGAGAGACCATTCACAAACTCACTTTGAGCAAGACAAAATAAATATGCTTTGCTCAAGTTTTGGAAATTGCCACTTTGGAAAGTGCTTACTCAGGCAAAGAGGAAAATGTTGGTTATTTCAGTAAAAACCATTTTTCTCCTTCTAGTCTAGTCCATCAGTGTATCCTCTGCTGCTGCTGCTGCTAAGTCACTTCAGTCATGCGACCCCATAGACAGCACCCTTCTGTGCGACCCCATAGACGGCAGCCCACGAGGCTCCCCTGTCCCTGGGATTCTTCAGGCAAGAACACTGGAGTGGGTTGCCATTTTCTTCTCCAATGCATGAAAGTGAAAAGCCAAAGTGAAGTCGCTCAGTCGTGTCCGACTCTTCACGACCCCATGGACTGCAGCCTACCGGGCACCTCTGTCCGTAGGATTCTCCAGGCAAGGGTACTGGAGTGGGGTGCCATTGCCTTCTCTGAGGGTATCCTCTAGTTATGGGGAAAAGAACATTCTCAGGGAAGTTTCATTCCCTTCCTGGGTGCCTGCTCTACTCCAGGGTCAGATGAATATGCTGGAGTTTATTGTCATGACAGCTATTGCGGTAACTATGCTGCCTTGTCCCATGGAAGAGGAGAAAACCTCTCGGAGCCTCGCTGGGAGGCTGCACTTGGCCGGAGACAGGATGCTGCCCAGGAGAGGCAGACTCCCACGGGTAGAGAGGTGGAAATAGCCTGTCCCAGGGCTGATGGTGGACACCAAGGATCTTTTGGAGGGAGTCTTAAAACCACCAGGCTTTATAAAGTGATGGCCCTTCCAAACAAAGGCAGTGCAGATGGCCTGACCCACAAGAGGCCTCCCAGTGATGCCTGTGCTGTGACATGGTCTTGGGGAGGGGTGGGAGTCTGTGTAGCCCTCAGGAGCAAAAGAGCCTGCAGTAAGTTTAAACTTTAGGAAAATAGGAATTGGAGGAAAACAACCAACGCTGTTCTCTTCCTCTGGGGTCAGTTCTATGTGCAGAGCCCTCCTGGGCCTAGTGAATGACCTCTAACTGCCTCCAGAGAGGCCGAGACGAGGATGGCAGGTGGTCTGGCAAAGGCCATCTCTAGAAGACCCAAGCCATCTCTTGTCACTTTCACACAGCACACAGGGTTAATATTGCTGTCCCGGAGGGAGGATTTTCTAAGGATAATGAACACAATATGAAGCAACTCCCTCCAGCCGCGCTCCGGCAGGACAGCAGCAGGCAGGCACTCACGTTCCAGGCTTTTCTGAGGAGGGCAGGAGTCCCAGAAGTTTTATTTCTTTTACTCAGCTTGGAGACATTTCCCCCCAAATCATTCTGTTCAGCCCATCTTCAGCCACGAACTGGCAAAACCTACAACACTGGTTCTCATGAGTTTTAGGAATTCAGCTTCCTAATTTTTTCCAATTCCAAATATAAAACAATGCTAAAAAAGCATTAAAATAATTTGGACTTCAAAGACTTTAATTCCTAGTGGCCACAATAAAATTAAATAAGAATCAGTCTCCTCTCTGTCTCTCTCCCTCCCTCTCTCCCTCTCTCTGTCTCTCTCATTTTTCTCCCTTTTTAAGGATAGGAAAAGAAAAGCAAAAAGGACATGGAGCCCATGAACTCCAGGAAATGCTTGCATGAATCTTCTTTAGCTTCTAACTAACATTCGTAACCAAGGATTAGCAGAGCAGCCTCTGGTAATTACTGCCGTCGCCCCATTTGCGGCTATCTCCGTGAGGCCAGTAAATCTTGAAATTACAGGCTGACCACCCCAGAGAACTGAAACAGAGTCAGCCACATCTCTCAAAGGCACTGCCCTGGGCGACTCCCGCCCCCTGAGATGACTTGCTCGCCAGGGAGAAGGCCCCGCCTGGGAGCGACTCCCAGACCTCACTGTGGCTTGGAAGTAAATAAAACCAGAGTGGGTGGCCCAGGAATCAGCGGCCCTTGTGAGCAGGACAGGAGGCAGCTGGCTCACTGTCCTTGTTACACTTTCTGTCACCTCAGCCCAGCTTGGGCTCCTGGTTAGAGCCTCAGAGATGGGCAAGAAGGGGGAGCCCAGGAACTGAGAAGGGGAAAGTAGAAATGCCTTGAGGAGGAGATATGGTTTGCCTCTAGAAGTACTGTTCCTTTATTAAGGAGCACAACAGCTGCAGAGGTCAGCTAGCTTAACACGACAGGCCATTCTATGTGAATGGAGCTCAAGATTTGGCATTAGATTTAACCAGGATCTGCTGACTTACCCTGCAGATCTTGGGGCTTGTCAGCCTCCATAACAGCATGAGTAGTTTCTCAGAGGAAACGTTGTATTATATATCCTACCGGTTCAGTTTCTCTTTAGAATCCTGACTAAAGTATGAGGTTAGGACCATGGTGGGTGTGTGTTATGGACTCAAACCCTGCCAGCACCACATTCAAACTATTTGAACCTGGGTAGGTTTCTCAATGCCCGGCGCCTCAGGTTCCTTTATCAGTAAAACAGATATAACCATAGTACCTGCCATATGGGTTAATGTGATATTAAATAATATTTGCTAAGAAGGATGCTTAGTGCACAGAAGGTGCCCAGTAAGTATTAGCTGTTTGGACAACTGAGAAGCTCAGAGGAGTTAGCTGCCTGAAGTTAGCAGAGCTGTGCTAGCTGACTCCAGACCTTTCACTGTCCTTTGAACCAACTTGATTCACAAATGCAGCCCAATGCCAAGAGTCTAGGATAATAAAGTGCAGTCTCAATGTGTTGTACATCACACGTGGCTATCATGATCTTGCACTTACATAATACATTTCATTCGGCTTTTTAAGTTTGGCTATAGATAAATTCCCCTGCCAATGCAGGAGACGCAAGAGACAAGGGTTCAATCCCTGGGTTGGGAAGATCTCCTGGAGTAGGAAATGACAACCTGCTCCAGAATTCCTGCCTGGCAAATTCCAGGATCCTGGAGGAGTCTGGCAGGCTATAGTCCGTGGGGTCGCAAAGAGTCGGCTGCGACTGAACACACAGCACACACACACCTATACAATCTGTTTTACCACTACCTTCATCAGTTCTTCTCTTTACAAAAGCCCATCAGCATATGATTTTGCAGTTAATTAGTATGACTATCAATGGACATGAGTTTGAGCAAACTCCAGGAGATAGTGAAGGACAGGGAAGCCTGGCATGCTGCAGTCCATGGGGCTGCGAATAGTTAGACATGACTGAGCGAGTGAACAACAACAAGTATAAATAACACATCTGGGTCAAATTGTACAATAATACTTCCCAAGCCATTTAACGCCTAGCAATGGCCTGCTCTCTAGATGTTCTGTCTTATCTACTCTTTGGTGGGTCCATCAGCCCCTCCACTGAGCATTCCCACATATGTCCCTTTCAGTATCTCCAGAAAAGGTGGTTCTGGGTGGCTGTGTGTGGGGGGTGGTGTGTGTGTGTGTATCTCAGGTAGCATTGCCTTCTGCTGAAGACAATAACCCAGAGTTCAGACGACTTGCTCAAAGCCACAGAACTAAGAAACAAACAAAAAAATCAAAATGCTTTCCTCCTACTGTTCTTTCTACTGCCCCAGAACATCAGATATCTGAGGAGCGCCGTTCAGATTTGGAGTCCATTGCATTTCCATTTCAGAGAAAGATCCACC
Source organism: Oryx dammah (assembly GCF_014754425.2). NCBI lineage: Eukaryota > Metazoa > Chordata > Mammalia > Artiodactyla > Bovidae > Oryx > Oryx dammah. Next base: position 80,686,990 of record NW_024070185.1, on the reverse strand, counting down.
AGCCAAACTGGTTGCCTCAGTACATGTTTCCATAACACATCCAAGAGGAAGCTCTGAATCAGATTCCTACACAAAATAGGAACAACAAACAAAAGAGAATGAGAGAAACGAAAAAAGAAGTAGGAAGGGAAAGAGGTAGGGAGGGACAGAGAGAGGAAGGAAGGGGGAAGCCATGGAAAGTCAGTTTGGCAAAGGAGGTTTTAGCTGCTTCGGGAGCTGTTGGGAGGGGAAGGGTGGAAGGTGAAGAATTCACTCACCAGCGGTGGTCAGTTTGGAATTGTTTACAGCATGAGGGCCCCGAGGGGGCTTTGCTTACACAGAGCAGACTTCAAAGAGCTAGTCAGACATTAACAGACTGACCCTCCACCATTCCCACCCCCAGCCTCTGGGAGCCTGGGGTTAGGACAGCAGACTTCAACCAGGAAATTGAGGATGACAAAAGGAGTCAGTGAAGAAGCTAGGAACGTGCCCCAAGACCCTGCCACTGATAACCACTGCTAAAACTGCCATCCAAGGTACTGCTCGAGAGTCAGCTGGCTTGCAGGGATTAAAGGATCCGGTTCCTTTTGGAGCCAGAGATATAGGAAGTCCCAGGTGAGTTATAAGAGAGCAGTTTTCAGGTCTCTCCCACTTGGCCAGCAGTCTCAGTCGCCCACGTTGATAGTGGCCCTTACTAAATTCCTAAGGACTGGCAGCATCCTGCAGCCCCCCAGATTCCTGCATCCATTCAGTGCTTGGACTCCCCCCGCCCATCTCCAACGGAGAAAAGGCTGCTGGAAACCCAGACACCCTGTGGAGGGGACTGGTGCCAAGTCGTCTGGGGCCCCTCCCCGGGGAAGCAAGAAGCACAGCCAGCCTTGTCACCATGCCCTCAAGTAGGATGGATGGCCCCGGTAAACCGATCCTTGCTAATGTAACCATAGGTGCTATTTCATATAAATATATCGGCCCAGACATTTCCCATCAGTACAGCGCCTTTCCCTGAGGCTATCTCTCTGCCTGCCTATGCTCCTTCCAAAACCTCAAACCACCCGGGTTAATGACATGCTCAGGGTGGAGACCAGAGTGTGTTAAGTGTCTTTGCAATGGCAAATGAGGGGCCCCCAAAGTCTTCCCTTTCTTCATTTATCATTTTCTATAATGTACCTATCACATCCCCTGCTCCTCTCGCCTTTGCCAAACTAAACAGCCTTAGTCCTGCTAATCTCTCTTCAGATGGAGACCGGGCCATAAATCTAATCACCGCACCGTGGAAAGAAGGCCTTCCCTGACCATGCCTTGGGCGCTCAGCACAGCACATATTATAAAATGCACAGCAGATAATGGCAGAACCGCTGTCACAGAGCGCATTATAAAATGCAGATGTTGTTAAGAAGAATGAGCCTGTTGTGAAGTTTCAACTGTAAATTAGCCAGCTTGCAAAAGGCATAAAGGCCATTTAATTAGCTCATCAACTCCACCTTCTCTCCACTTTATCCTTTGTTACTCCATAGCACATTATTTTTGAATAAAATTTTGGGTGCAAATTGGAAAAAAGAGGACTCTGACATTGGCTTTACCAGATAAGATGAAATCAAATCCCACAATCCCTGTTCTCTATATTTGTGAGTCTGTTTCTGTTTTGTAGATAAGCTTACTTGTCATATTTTGAACCATAATGGAAAAGAATGTGGAAAAGAATCTATCTATATATAAGATTATATAAGACATAAGCTATATATGATTATATGATTACATAATATATAAAAGACTATATAACTGAATCACTTTGCTGTACAGTAGAAATTAAGACAATATTGTAAGTCAACTAGACATCAATAAAATAATTAAAAAAAAATCTCATTAGCTTCTTCAATCAGTTTTAAAAAGTAAAAGTTAAATATGTTGTCCGCATGCATTTTTAAATAGGATATATTCTTGGGCCCCCAGAGCTGATTAAGCCCGCACCTCATGACTCCTCACCAAGACATATTGAGGTGGGCTGCCCACTTCCTTGTAACCGCTTCCGTCCAGCCACCCAGGCATCGACAAGAGGTCATGAACTTATTAATATCTTTTTCAACAAATACTAAATTTTCATGACATTCTGCTTTCAGAAAGTGAAAGCAAAGGAGTTCTTTTTCATCTTTAAAGAAGAGCAGCAGTGGGTTAAATCTCTCATAGCACATGGCAGGGATGTTAATAAGGTCTTTAAGGAAGGCAGATGCACTGGGAGCATCCTTGGGATCACCAAGGAAACCAAATTCTTCCTTTTGTCCCTCCCCTCTCCCAGTCGTCTTCCAAAAAGAAGAGTGGTTCCAAGAGACAGGAGACACTAGAGAGAGGAAATACTAAGACTTTTGTTACCTCTTATGCTTTAAAAGTCTGCCTTGGAGAAAAGAACTGAGTGTGAGACTTGGGAGCAGTCAGTTATGTCCACACACCAGCGCCTAAGAAGCAAATCACTTGGCTCAGCTCTCTCCAGGTGGGGCCAGACTGGAACTAAGAAACCCCACTGTTTCTTGGGTTGGCTCCTGCCTGGCCCTCCTCTGGGGTAGTAAATAGCCTAGGAAAGACCTAGGTCCCAAGTCACCGTATGAGCCAGGCTTCTCCAATAGGTCAAAGTAAGAACCTGGAGAACTACCAGAAAATCAATTCCAAGAATAAGCATGGACCATCTTATTGAGCTATCAATTTTATCTGATCAATAATAAAACAAGCATATTTTTAAAGCACATTCATTTGTGTTAAGTGCAGAATTCACATTAAGGGGAGAGGGAACAACGTGATAAGTTTTCTGCTATGATTCAGTTCAGTTCAGTTGCTCAGTCGTGTCAGACTCTTTGCGACCCCATGAATCAAAGCAAGCCAGGCCTCCCTGTCCATCACAAACACCCAGAGTTTACTCAAACTCATGTCCATTGAGCCGGGGATGCCATCCAGCCATCTCATCCGTCGTCCCCTTTTCCTCCCGCCCCCAATCCCTCCCAGCATCAGAGTCTTTTCCAATGAGTCAACTCTTCACATGAGGTGGCCAAAGTATTGGAGTTTCAGCTTTAGCATCAGTCCTTCCGATGAACACCCAGGACTGATCTCCTTTAGAATGGACTGGTTGGATCTCCTTGCAGTCCAAGGGACTCTCAAGAGTCTTCTCCAACACCACAGTTCAAAAGCATCAGTGCTTCAGTGCTCAGCTTTCTTCATAGTCCAACTCTCACATCCATACATGACCACTGGAAAAACCATAGCCTTGACTAGACGGACCTTTGTTGGCAAAGTTATGTCTCTGCTTTTCAATATGCTATCCAGTTTGGTCATAAATTTCCTTCCAAGGAGTAAGCGTCTTTTAATTTCATGGCTGCAATCACCATCTGCAGTGATTTGGGAGCCCCAAAAAATAAAGTCTGACACTGTTTCCACTGTTTCCCCATCTATTTCCCATGAAGTGATGGGACCGGATGCCATGATCTTCGTTTTCTGAATGTTGAGCTTTAAGCCAACTTTTTCACTCTCCTCTTTCACTTTCATCAAGAGGCTTTTTAGTTCCTCTTCACTTTCTGCCATAAGGGTGGTGACATCTGCATATCTGAGGTTGTTGATATTTCTCCTGGCAATCTTGATTCCAGTTTGTGCTTTCTCCAGCCCCATGTTTCTCATGATGTACTCTGCATAGAAGTTAAATAAGCAGGGTGACAATATACAGCCTTGATGTACTCCTTTTCCTATTTGGAACCAGTCTGTTGTTCCTTGTCCAGTTCTAACTGTTGCTTCCTGACTGCATTCGGGTTTCTCAGGAGGCAGGTCAGGTGGTCTGGTATTCCCATCTCTTTCAGAATTTTCCACAGTTTATTGTGATCCACACAGTCAAAGGTGTTGGCATAGTCAATAAAGCAGAAATAGATGTTTTTCTGGAACTCTCTTGCTTTTTTGATGATCCAGTGGATGTTGGCAATTTGATCTCTGTTTCCTCTGCCTTTTCTAAAACCAGCTTGAACATCTGGAAGTTCACAGTTCATGTATTACTGAAGCCTGGCTTGGAGAATTTTGAGCATTACTTTACTAGCATGTGAGATGAGTGCAATTTTGTGGTAGTTTGAGCATACTTTGGCATTGCCTTTCTTTGGAATTGGAATGAAAACTGACCTTTTCCAGTCCTGTGACCACTGCTGAGTTTTCCAAATTTGCTGGCATATTGAGTGCCTCACTTTCACAGCATCATCTTTCAGGATTTGAAATAGCTCCACTGGAATTCCATCACTTTCACTACCTTTGTTTGTAGTGATGCTTTCTAAGGCCCACTTGACTTCACATTCCAGGATGTCTGGCTCTAGGTGAGTGATAACACCATTGTGATTATCTTGGTCGTGAAGATCTTTTTTGTACAGTTCTTCTGCGTATTCTTGCCACCTCTTCTTAATATGATTAGTCCCTTCCAAAGTCTCACAGCCCTCAGGGGTCTATTCCCTCCTCTGAAAGTCAGGTTGAGAAGCATCTTAGTGGACCATAGCCCATCTCCTAAGAACATGGAGCTGGGCAGGAGGACTCAAAGAATGTTATTAATGCCAAGATTGCAGAGGTCTCAGTGGGAAACAGAAGAGGGCACAGCTTGGAGGACCATGGGGCCCAGGGTTGCAGTCCAGGTGCTCTAAGGACTGTCCCCATGAAATTCAGGAACCAGGACAGGACAAATATCAGAAGCTGGGACCATTCTTGTCATAGACTAGGGAACCTTCCTCTCTCTCTCTTAGTTTGAGTATTCCCAGAAGCAGACCCTTAGACAAGCATTTGCATGTAAGTAGTTCATTCCATTTGGATGCTAGAAAATACCTGTGGGAGTGGGGAAGTGAGATGGAGTAGGATAAGCCCCTAACTACAGATGCGTCATCCAGCAAGCTACCACTGTAGACAACTGGAGCTTGATCCCTTGGAATTTCCTAGAGTCCATCATCCTATTCTAGGAAATGATGCAGGCACACCTGTGTCTCTGAAGCATTCCACCCAATGGGCAAGGGTACTTATACACCAGCTTCCTATAGCGTTGGATGGGTGTTGCTGGGGCGGGGGAGAAGTTACGAATTCCCTGCACTTCTGCCTTCAGTAGATCTCACCTAAGGACACAAAGAAAGCCCTTCAATAAAGAGATGCAGGGGCTTCCCTGGTAGCTCAGCAGTAAAGAATCTACCTGCCAATGCAGGAGACGTGGGTTCAGTCCGAGTCTGGAAGATCCCTTGGAGAAGGAAATGGCAACCCACTCCAGTATTCTTGCCTGGGAAATCCCATGGACAGAGGAGCCTGGTAGGCTACAGTCCATGGAGTTGCAAAGAGTCAGAACCAACTTAATGATTAAACAACAACAAAGAGATGCAGGGACTAGCTGCTAGAAATCATTATGTATTAAAAGGGCAAGGGTGAGGAGGTACTGACCAGAGGCATGCAGTAACTGCTGCACCAAAGGTCTTTGTCCTCTTCAATGGGGGTTAAGCATCAGACATGGTAGCTGACCTCAACCTTTAGATAAAATGATGAAATGATGTGATACCACCACTAAAAGCTCATATATGAGGTAGTGTGCCGACATATGCTCCTCCCAAAAAGCCTCTGGGTAGATAGTGTGATCACAGAGAAGATAATTGGCCATCACAGTTTGAGTAGCTTCTGTAGAGTCTTGCCAGTGGTAAGGCTGGGACTTCAACCTAGAGTCTATTATCATAAACTCTCCCTATGTGGTCAGTATGGAATTCTTGCCCAGGCACACCCCCTTCTGCAGGTAATGGCTCCTCCCATGCTCCCTTCCCCAGGAGGCACAGTGAGGTTTTTGTAACATATGATTGAGCCCTCCCATCTTGCTACAGCTTTGGGGACCAAAGGATGGGAAGTTGACCATTTGACAATCCAGGCCCCTATGTAGCCAGACTTAAAAAAATGAACTAAATAAATCAGATTCCTGTCCTGAGATTCAGAATTGATAACTGGAGAACTAGGAGATAGCAAAGTGAACTGGGGGGTGAGTGCAGTAGAGTTACATGTGAAGTGAACAGGCCTTGTTTTGAACTCCCAGTGGTCATTCCCCTTTATCCTGGTCCCCTCACATCACTTCCTTCTCCATTTTTTTTTTCTTTTTTAATTTTTAAGAACTACCTTCTCTATTAGGCAGTTATGGTGTCTTGCTGTCAGTCAAGATGTCAAGACACCTGTTACCTTTGGCTCAAGATGCCATTGACACATGCTAGGGTAACAGGACTCCTCCCCTCTTGAGAACTTGACTCTTGAGTGGAGGAACTCTAGAGAAAAAGCAATAGAGATCAGTGCTCTGAAGTGATTGTCCGCTCTTCCCTGTCACCTGGTCAACGGAGTGTGCTTTCGGAGGCCTAGACATCAGCTTCTTCTTTCACTCCGTGCGCTGCCCTGCAGCCTACTGTTGGTATCCTGCTGCACCCCTGGCACTCACTGCGCCCTTACTCACTGTTCCAGTTATTGGCGCTGCTTAACAAACCACCCCATAACTTAGCAGAGTAAAACAATAATTTATTATTACTGCTCGTGGCTGTGGAAGTTGATAGGATCAGCTGGGTGGTTCTCACTTGAGGTCTCTGGTATCGTGCAGCCAGTCTAAAGCCAAGGCCAAATTCATCTGAAGGCTTCTTCATGCAGCTCTGTGGTGTTTGGTCTGGGATGTCTGGAGTGGCTTGGGGCTGGCACAGCATCTCTCCATATGGCTAGATTGGGCTTCCTCACAGCATGGTGGTCTTGAAGTAGCTGGACTTCCACAGGTGCTGGCTTCTCCCAGAGCTAGTGTTTCAAAAGACTCAGGTATAAGCTGCAAGGCATCATTTTCACAGTATTCTATTTCTTAAAAATCACCAGCCCACCCAGATTCAAGGGGGCAGAGGAATAGACTCCATCTCTCAATAGGGAGATAGGTTCTACATACATGGAAAGAAGAAACTGATGAATGCTAGCCATCCTAGGGGCTTCCCAGGTGGCTCAGTGGTAAAGAATCCACCTGCAATGCAGGAGACAAAGGAGACGTGGGTTCAGTCCCTGGGTTGGGACGATCCCCTGGAGGAGGGTATGGCAACTCACTTCAGTATTCTTGTCTGAAGCATCACATGGACAGAGAAGCCTGGCTGGGCCACACAGAGTTGGACATGACTGAAGCAACTTAGCAGGCAAAGAGCAGTGAGTGGCAGAATGTAGAAGATGGCCAGAGAAGGGAGCCATGTAGGAGCCATGATGTCCAAGCACCAGCCCAGGTCACGTCCCTCCAGGAGAATGCCCTGTGGAGGAGAAGGATGGAGCAAATCCACAAGGAGAGAAAAAGTCACCAGAGGGGCCGTGCTGCAACTCTCTTCAGTCCTTTCTGTGATTCCCACTCTCCATGGAATTTCTTGCTGTGACTGAACCCTTTCCATGGAAGCAAGCAGTCCCCAGGTGAGAAGGGCCAAGTCAAGGCATGGAGACAACTCCTCTCAGCAGTCAGGGGTTTCCACAGAAATCTTTTCCCCTCCCTCTGCCTCTTTCCTCACACCCCACCCTACGGGGGACTGGCCTTACCTGTGAGCTCTGTGATTCAGACAGCCTATGAAATGTCCTCCTGCCCCAAACACCTCCATTAACAAGGCTTAGGACGATCACTGGAAGTGGGGGCATTCAGTTGCTTTCTTAAAACGTATCTGAGGACAAAAAAATTGAGAAAATTTGAACTTTGAGGGGATGTAGTAAGCCATTTAGTGAGAGACTGGCAGGAACCCAGAGAGCAATCTGAGGGCACTGTATGCATAGGGACCAGAAGAGACAATACTTGAGGGAAGGAGAGGGACAGAGGCAGGGAACAGCAGGTGCCCAGGACCACCCCTGCTTGGGGGAACTGAGAAAACCACACTTAACTTTGGAGCAAGATACAGTTTGTAGGATTTCTTTTTAGAACTAAGGGATAAAGAATTGCATGGATATCTAACCAATGCTTTCATTCTATATTGGGTATTTATACCTGAAAGTGAAAGTGAAGTCGCTCAGTCATGTCTGACTCTTTGCGACCCCATGGACTGTAGCCTACCAGACTCCTCCATCGGTGGGATTCTCCAGGCAAGAGTACTGGAATGGGTTGCCGTTTCCTTCTCCAATTTATACCTGAGGGCCTGAAAACTCTAGAAACAGACGTTCCCCTACCATGTAAGAAAACAGTGATTTGAAAAACATAGGAAGCTCCTGATATGAAAAGATTCAAGGATTTATTCAAATATTATAAAACCAGCAAAATTTGACCCTTTTAACTGGGTTCACAGTAGAATATCTCAGGTATACTTACCATCTAACTGGAATACCTCTGAGAGTGAAATTGTTGTTGTTCAGTTGTTAACTCGTGTCCAACTGTTTGCAGCCCCATGGACTGCAGCACATCAGGCTTCCCTGTCCTTCACTGTCTCCCAGAGTTTGCTCGAACTCATGTCCATTGAGTCTGTGAGATGTCCATCCAACTGCCTCATCCTCTGTCACCCCCTTCTCCTCCTGCCCTCATTCTTTCCTAACAGAAATATAGTATTGTTCATAATTAAGCCAACTTTTTCACTCTCCTCTTTCATGTTCATCAAGAGGCACTTTAGTTTTTCTTAACTTTCTGCCATAAGGGTGGTGACATCTGTGTATCTGAGATTATTGATATTTCTCCCGGCAGTCTTGATTCCAGCTTGTGCTTCCTCCAGCCTAGCATTTCTCATGATGTACTCTGCATATAAGTTAAATAAGCAGGGTGACAATATGCAGCCTTGACATAGTCCTTTTCCTATTTGGAACCAGTCTATTTTTCCATCACTTCAGGGCAAATAGATGGGGAAACAATGGAAACAGTGAGAGACATTATATTTTTGGGCTCCAAAATCATTGCAGATGGTGACTGCTGCCATGAAATTAAAAGACACTTCCTCCTTGAAAGAAAAGCTATGACCAACTTAGACAGCATATTAAAAAGCAGAGACATTTGCCAACAAAGGTCCGTCTAGTCATGGTTTTTACAGTAGTCATGTATGAATGTGAGAGTTAGACTACAAACAAAGCTGAGCGCTGAAGAATAGAAGCTTTTGAACTGTGGTGTTGGAGAAGACTCTTGAGAGTCTCTTGGACTGTAAGGTGATCCAACCAGCCAATCTCAAAGGAAATCAGTTTTGAATATTCATTGGAAGAACTGATGCTGAAGATGAAATTCCAATATTTTGGCTACCTGATGGCAAAGAACTGACTCATGGGAAAAGACCCTGATGCTGGGAAAGATTGAAGGCAGGAGGAGAAGGGGACAATAGAGGATGAGACGGCTGGATGGCATCACCGACTCAATGGACATGAATTCGAGTAAACTCTGGGAGTTGGTGATGAACAGAGAAGCTTGGCATGCTGCAGTCCATGGGGTCGAACACAACTGAGTGATTGAATAATTAAACCAGGACAACAAGTATCATCCAGGATTTTCAAGCAAACCGTGACAGAGGTTTAGGAGCCCCAAGACGTGTTCTGCTTTCCCCTAGTGGGAGGCATCTTTGGCTAGCGGGTGAAAGTCTACCATAGACACCTAAATAAAACTTGTAATTTCCATATTCTTGGTTGGTGGGATGGACGAGTGAAAAATGCCCTAGTCGTAGAACTAAAAGACTTGCAATCAAGTCTGGCTCTACCCCTTCCTAACTGAGAGAACTTCAGATCTCTGAACCTCAATCAGCCCAATTTCCTCTTCTGGAAAATGAGGAGCATTCCGCCCCATTCACAGGTTGTTGTGAAGATTAAAAATTAATATATGAAAAAGCACTTTGTAGGCTCTTGTTCAACAAATGTGTGGTGTTATTTGCCCATTCAGTGGTAAATCTGCACGTCAATGTATAAAATAGCTCAACCCTGGTACATGATTTCTTAAAAAGCTGTGAAAAGAATTGTCCCCTGTTTCCATGCTGGCTTCAGTATGAATAAATTCTGAGGCTTGTCCTATTTCAGCCCACCAGGCCCCTCCTTTCATTTCAACTTGAATGCAGCTTTTGACCCCTGAACTTTTAGCACCTTTCTCATTGGGGAGAAAGAACAGTGCCACATGTAAGTGAAAACGCATGTATGTTCCTTGACTCTCTGCCTGACGCCACTCAGTTTCACCAAGAACAGGCAACAGAAGTAACTTGTATTCAGCCCTTAGACGTCTTCATAAGAGGTAATGTGGAAAAACTTATAGGGGCACAAGAAGAGTAATATGGGGGTTTTCAACTGTAAAAGAAGACCACACACATGGTCCCATGTGGATTGCACCCTGGACCATCTTCAAAAACTTAGAAGCTGCATTCTCTGCAGCCATGCGTAGCCCTGGTTTAATTAAATGTAGGCCACAAATGGGCTGCCAAACACAGTGCCGAAACGCTGTTGATTTCTGTGGTAGAAATTTCCCACTGCTCTGTGTTCCTGATAAGATAGTACATGTTGAGAGTACAACCTGAACATTTGGCAGATGGTCCCATCTGTTTTTCCATCATTTTGAATTTAGCAGGAAAACCTCAAGATGTGTTTTGACACAAGCATGCTTTTTTCCTTTCTGCATTTTGAAATGGCTGTGTTTGGAGGCTAATTAAATCCATATGCTTCTGATTCATTTACACTTAACTCATCAAAATGTTGTTTTGTAATAGCCATTTGAAGTCCAAGGCGCCTCTCTTGAGCCTTCTTTCTGAAAACCAGGAAGCTATGGTGTGCCAGCCAACCAGCAGGGTTCTCATACCAAAAGGTTCAAATATGGTTCAAGACAAGATTTTACATCCAGGAGATTCTAGTGGTTAGGAATTGTCCTAAAGCATCACTGTCAAGTATGGGGCGTGGCTTTAAATCTTCTGTTACTATCCGAAGACACTCAATGCTCAAAATAGTAGAAAACAATTTATGAGAGAAAAAAAATTATGCTAGAATCACTGGCACCAACAGGAAATTTTAGTTTAAATGGCAGTTGGGTGGTTTTCCCAATTTTTTTTAAGATTTTTTAAAAAGAGTTTTTATTAGACATAACTGGGATTTATAACCAAAGACTTCATTCCAACCCTTACCCAGAATAAGTAGTGTCTCTGTATATCTATTCTCATTATCAGATCCTATGTGGGCTTTGAAAAATTATCCATAACTTGAAGTTAAAGCAAAAGTATTATTCCTCTTCTTTCAATGTCATACTAAGGTCTTGTCTAAAAAGCCCTCCAGAAGCTAGTTTTTGTTGTGAAATTTTAATACCATAGGCATACTATATACCTGTTTATATGCTATATGTATATCTGTTCTCTAATATGTTAAAGATTACAACTTTTCACCACATTTCCCCCAAGAACCGATTTTTACTCCACAAAGTACAATATCATCCCCTTTACGAATGCATAATCTAGACTGTTACTGCTAAGTCACTTCAGTCGTGTCCGACTCTGTGCGACCCCATAGACGGCAGCCCACCAGGCCCCCCCGTCCCTGGGATTCTCCAGGCAAGAACCACTGGAGTGGGTTGCCATTTCCTTCTCCAGTGCATGAAAGTGAAAAGTCAAAGTGAAGTCGCTCAGTCGTGTCCAACTCTAAGCGACCCCATGGGCTGCAGCCTATCAGGCTCCTCCGCCCATGGGATTTCCCAGGCAAGAGTACTGGAGTGGGTGATAATCTAGACTAGTGGTGTCCAATAGAAATGTGATATAAGCCACATATATGATTTAAAATTTTCTAGTAGCGACAATTAAAAAGTCAAAAGAGACAGGCAAAATCAATTTTCATATCACATTTTATTTAACTTAGACTACCCAAAATGGCAGAAAGTGAAGAGGAACTAAAATGTCTCTTGATGAAACTGAAAGAGGAGAGTGAAAAAGTTGGCTTAAAGCTCAACATTCAGAAAACAAAGATCATGGCATCTGGTCCCATCACTTCATGGGAAATAGATGGAGAAACAGTGGAAACAGTGTCAGACTTTATTTTGGGGGCTCCAAAATCACTGCAGATGGTGATTGCAGCCATGAAATTAAAAGACGCTTACTCCTTGGAAGGAAAGTTATGACCAACCTGGATAGCATATTCAAAAGCAGAGACATTACTTTGCCAACAAAGGTCCATCTAGTCAAGGCTATAGTTTTTCCAGTGGTCATGTTTGGATGTGAGAGTTGGATTGTGAAGAAAGCTGAGAACCGAAGAATTGATGCTTTTGAACTGTGGTGTTGGAGAAGACTCTTGAGAGTCCCTTGGACTGCAAGGAAATCTAACCAGTCCGTTCTAAAGGAGATCAGCCCTGGGTGTTCATTGGAGGGACTGATGCTGAAGCTGAAACTCCAATACTTTGGCCACCTCATGGGAAGAGTTGACTCTTTGGAAAAGACTCTGATGCTGGGAGGGATTGGGGGCAGGAGGAGAAGGGGACGACAGAGGATGAGATGGCTGGATGGCATCACCGACTTGATGAAGACGAGTTCGATTAAACTCCGGGAGTTGGTGATGGACAGGGAGGCCTGGTGTGCTGTGATTCATGGGGTCGCAAAGAGTCAGACACGACTGAGCAACTGAACTGAACGCAAAATGTTATCATTTCAGCAGGTAATGAGTATAAGAACTTCCTGAGATATTTCATATTCTTTTTTTCTTACCAACATTTCAAAATCCAGTCTGTGTATTAAGCTTAAAGCATAGTTTGCTTTTGACTAGTCATGTCTCAGTGCTCAATGGCCACATGTGGCCAGGGGCTCCCGTACTGGACAGCATAGTTGTTGTAAATGATTCAGAATGTGACTGTATTTATTCTTTTGGCCTACCTAAAAGCCAGACTTATTCTCAGACCACTTGCAAACAGCAAAGACTATGTCTGTGGACCTCTGGAGATATGTAGGTTGAAGTTGGAGATGCAATGAGTTAGGCATTTCCCACACAATCAGATTGCTTAATCTAACAGGAGTTTACTGTGAGGATGAACAGAGTGTTGAGGAAAAAACCTATCTCATCAAACTTCATTGAGAAATGAAATGCTATTTCTTGCCGGTTGGCATTTACAGTAGCTCTAGTGGTCAGGGGGGCCTCTCAAAGCTACTTGTCACCTTACTCAGCCCCTGACTCCCCACTTCTTTCTACTCTCTGCCCCCTATCTCTGCACCACATAGCTTCTGCTGCCACGTGGCTTCTCATTCTTCTTTTCAGGTGCATATCTGCTTCTGCAACTCTCCACCAACAGCTTTCTCTGATCCTAGCCACCTGGAGCTGTATGCCTCCCATCCCAGCCACTCAGGTGGTGGGTTCAGAGCAGTGGTTCAGTATATGGCACCTCTTTGAAATAGAACCTTCTGTCCAGCACCTTGGTGCAAGTCCCTTCATCAGAACCAGCTCCAGGCAGAAAGAAGAACTGAGGTAAGAGACTACTTACAAAATGCCTCCCTTCCCTGCAGCCCTACCCCAGCCCCTCCTGACTTTCCAAGCTGAAGTTCTCTCCAGAGTCCTACCTCACCAGTCACACTGAGAGGAAAGAAAAAAGGAGGCAGAAAGAGAACAAAGAAACAGCCTTTTCAATCTTTCTAAAGTTGCAACTCAAAAAACTCTATTCCCTCTACAACGGTCCTGTTTTTCATGGGACTCTAATTTGTGACCTGCTTTTAGAATGCTTCCTACTTGAACATGGAGTTGGGCAGAAGGAGAGAAGAGAAGGGAGGCTGAGCTTACCCTAGAAGTAAGAGAACTTCCAAACTTCTGGTGTTGGATTGCACTATAGAGCTCTTTGGTGCTGCTCACTCCATGTGTGTATATACACATATATACCACCCATCTCTTGTCTTTAAAGTGACATTAAAAGCATGTTGCAGTCATTTAGGACAGTGGCTCTCAACCAGGGGGGATTTTGCTCCCCCTTCCCAAGGGGATATTTGCAATGTCAGAAGGCATTTTCAGTTGTCAAGCTGAGGCTAAGATTGCTTGCTGGCATCCAGTGTGTAGAGGCCTGCCTTTTTGCTAAGTATCCTTCAAGGCACTGGACAACCCCCATAACAAAGAATTATCTGATCCAAAATGTTAGTAGTGCCAAGATTTAAAAACTCTGAGCTTTAGGGAAATAATTTTTGTACTGGTGACAGAACAAGGGAGACTGAGGCAGAAGAGACTGGAGTGAAAGGTAAAGTGACCTAGAAGCATGTTGGACAATTGGAGAGTCTCTAACTGAACACATAGACTCCACTTGGGTGTTTGAGAGACCTTTTTATTGTGTTATTATGACAAGGTAAAGACGTGAATCATCAGGATGATTGGGAGAGACAGTAAAATCTATGCCTCTGATTGTCTGGGTGCCAAGTCCAGCCAGAATCCATGACTTCTTGAAAGATGAGAGCTTGTCTACACCTCTGATGTTCCATAGAAGACACATAAAACACTGTGCTGAAGAGGTGGCCGGAACATAAAAGAGATTTTGTTAAACCTCTGATCCAGTCCCAGTGAAACATGGGGTTCTCCTTCTCCTCCCAGGGGGTATTTGCACAAAATGTGTGCAGAGTCCTGGAGAGCCAGGAATTCACTAATCCTTAGTCATTTCCTCATTCATTCTTCTATGAGCAGGATTTAGGCCCTTCTGTCATCCTTGTTTTACAGACAGGAAATCAGAAGCACAGAGAGGCTAAGTCGCCAGCAGCTTTACAGCTGGTGATGTGCAGAGGCAGGATGCAAACCAGATCTGTCTGATTTGACCTAACTTGACACACCACCAGGCCATGCTGCTGCTCATCACTGGGACCTTGGTTGTCAGAGGCTGACACCTTTGGATGGTTAAAGTGGGCACATGCAAATGTTTCCATCTGCCCGGCATCTCCTCTAAACCATAGCATGGAGCTTTTGCTTGACTGGAGAAAGCACAAGAAGAGACCATGTTTTCATGGGCTGCTGTTCTTCCTCTCTTCCTTCCCTGTCCCCAAGGCCCTCTGAACTAGAAGGCCCAGGCACCGCTCAGGAGGAAACAAATGCAAAGGTACAAGGAGGCAAGCTTGTTCCTGAGGACTCTCTCAGTTGTTATAAGGAGTAAATGAAACTCATAGTTGACCCCAGCCCCGCAGAGCTGGCACCAGGAGGAACACAAGCATTTTTTAAACGCTCTTCCAGGAGGGGAGGTGAGCTCACTTCCTGAGGGAATTACCGCAGGGGGTGTCTGCGGGGGCCAGCCAGGCCTGGCTTTCAAACATCTGAAACAGCCCACGGTGTAATCAAGCATGAATATTGATTCAAATAAATTATGCATGTTTATACACTCGTTTATTATTTTATTCACACGCTCGCTTCATGAAGTT
This sequence comes from Oryx dammah, assembly GCF_014754425.2. Classification (NCBI taxonomy): domain Eukaryota; kingdom Metazoa; phylum Chordata; class Mammalia; order Artiodactyla; family Bovidae; genus Oryx; species Oryx dammah. Next base: position 80,671,724 of record NW_024070185.1, on the reverse strand, counting down.
AGTCTGGGCAACTGCCATGGGGCTAGTCAGCTCTTGGATGCTGTAAAAACCAGTTGCTTTGAAATATTTGGTGGCCAAAGGGAAATCCAAGTCATTAGTGAAAATTATAACCAAATTGACAGCATTCTGTCATCTGGTAGGGCCTTGGTGAGTGCAAGTCATCAGGGTCAGATGTTGCCCCATTCTTCAGGCTTTCATGAGAAGTAGAAGAGCAAATATGGATGCCTTCAGAGCATTCTAGCAATTATCATTTTAACAAATAGGGCTCTTTTCTAATATTCACATTCCTTTTGCATGGCCTCATGAAAACAAACATTCACTCCATCCTCAAAAAATGCAGGCGCTCTGGGAGGAAAGAGCTACCCTCTCAGCCCCATAGCCAGGCTGGAGGAAGCAGAGATTAATATCAGATCCCGGATTACAAAGTTGATTGTTTCTGACTCAGCTGATAAACTCGGTCATACCTCTGGGGGCTTGTAGTGCCCTGCTCTTGGGGCCTTTTGGGGAAGGCACATCTCTTCTGGAAGAGACCCTTGGAGGCACCCATCCACAAGACCTGACCTGTATGATAGGTGACAGCAGGGGAGAATCAGCAGACCCGCCTGTCTACTTCCAGATGGGAAGTAAACTGGGTAGAGCCCAGCTCTGAGAGCTCTCTGCGTCTTGATGTGGCAGTCTGGCAGCAGGCGGAGACTCTCCGTGCAGGAGGCTGGGTTACAGTGGTCCAGGCTTGCCCTGAAGATGGGGCTTCCTCCCTCAAGAGCCACATTTTAGAGAGAACAGAGAGGTAATCCTAAAGCCCTATATTTTGAAGACTAAAGCTAATATTGTCCTTTCACCTTCAGCTGATTTCTGGTAGCTATTGACACTTGGTCACCAATCCCAAAGGGAACGAGAATAAAGAATTTGGATTTCCTCAGCCTATGATCAAAGAACCTTATGTACTTTGTAATTAATCTCAGTGCCCTATTTTTATCTTGATAATTGTTAAAGAATTGCATTAAGAGTGATGAGTGTTTAAATTAATACATGAATTTACCTCGGTATTTTATGGGTTATTTTCAAATTTCATTGTTGGAGAGAAATGAAAGTAGACTAAGACCCAACCAAACTGAGGAAACAAAAAAAATCAACATTGAGCTGTTAACATGAATAAAGTAGATCCTTCTAGTCACAGAAAACAGAGCAGCCAGAGGACTTTGAAGCCAAACACCCCAGTAATAGATTTAAGTAAAATGAATCACCACAACTCACTCATCAATTATGTATTGAGTAGCGTTTCCTCCAAGGATAACTCCTAGCAAGACATTTCCCCAAGGTTTCCCCACAAGGAGATTCTGTATTTGCACATTCAACAGATGATGTTCATTGTCCTTGCAGAATGCTCTACACGGAAGGGGAAATATGGGTTCATTAGGTTCTGCATGCATTCTGGACTTGGAAGGAATTGGTGCAAGAGCAATGAAGCAGAGTGAGTCAAGGAGCGCTGTCCCCTTTCTGCTCCACTCAGGTAAACCTTCTTCTCGTCACATGAACGAGTGTGCAGAGGAGTGGACTGGTGTCTGCATACACACACACATGCACACATTACACATACACACATACAACACACTCTCTACACAAACACCATACAGACATACATATAACACACATGCCACACACACACAACACACGATGCACACTAAGCCAACGCATACCTCACAAACACTGCGCACACACACACGTCACACACTCTCTACACAGACACCATACAAACACACACACTGCACTACACATATGCCATATACAACACACACAATGTACACACAAACACATACCGCACAAATACCAGACACACACACACGATATACATACCACACCACACACACTACGCACACAACACAATGCACACACAAACACCCTACACATACCACACAAACACCACACATACACAAACACACAATACACAACCCTCATACACACTACACACACCCTACACTTCCCACACAAACACCACACACACACAATACAATACAGATACACACAGCACACATCACACATGCACACCACACACACACTGCACACAACACGGACCACTCATATTCATTCATACCGCCCACGCAACACATACACACGGACCACACATCTACACACACATCTGTAAGCCTTGACAGCGCAGGTAGCACTCCCATTGTGCCAATCTATGGTCAGTATCTGAAGAGCAAACAAGGGCTTAACTAGCATGGGGCCTAATTTCGGACACCATTGTACAACTGGGTAGCCAAGTGTAACAACATCCTGTGCCCCTTCCAGGCGCACAATAGACTGGGCCTCTCTCAGCTGGGAGAGGCCACATTGTGAGTCACTAATTTTACCGAAACAAAATGGACTGCTTTCCTCATCCTAGGAAGTGTGAGTGGCACTGATTGTATGAATTTGTGAAAAGGGGCAGTAAACCTCGACACAAAATGAGCACTCTTCTTGAGCATTTTTAGAGCAAAATAAATAAACATTTTTAGAAAGTCGAAGCAAGCTGTGATTTGCAGTTTTCTAGGTACTCCCCATATTTTCATCAGTAAGGGAAGAGTTAAAGGCTAGTAAATACTATAAAGTATTAGTCGCTCAGTCATGTCTGGCTCTTTGTGACCCCATGGCCTATAGCCTACCAGGCTCCTCTGTCCATAAAATTCTCTAGGCAAGAATACTGGAGTAAGGTAACCCTTCCTTTCTCTAGGTTATTTTCTCGACCCAGGGATCAAGCCCAGGTCTCCTGCATTGCCGGCCAGATTCTTTACTGTCTGAGCCACCGGAGAAGCCCCAGTAAATACTATAAAGCCCTTAAATAGAATGAGGCTAGTCTCCAAGAGGTAGCAGCCAGCAGGAAAAAAATTAAGGGACCAAACGATGCACAGAGTATGAAGCCACTCACATAGAAAAAGAACTTGATTCCTTAGCCACATACATAGAAGGACTTGAAGGATCCACTCCAAACTCAACAATTGTTACCTTTCAGGTAGAAAATGAAATTGCCCAGGAAGGAGAAGCAAGTAGTGAAGAGGCATTTCACATTGTACTCTGTGTATTCCTAATTCATCTGAACCACTGAGAAAGAAGAATGTACTTTGGTATTACTTATATAATTTTAAAAAGCAACACCAAAAGAAACATAACAGAAGAACAGAAAAAAATTAGATTACATTCATAAGAATTACAGTTTTTTAAATGTCTTGCCTCAGGTGGCAGGACATCCTGGATTTGGGGCATATTTTTAAGCTGAAGACACTTTCAAGATGGCTAGTAGAAAGCACAGTTTAAGACACCGAGAGGTGCATTTTAAGTCTCTTGCAGGCTTATAATGCCTGTGTTGAGCAGAGGAGCTCCAGGAGCTTGATGGCACCAGGTGTCAGCTCAGGCAGGAAGCCTGAGGTCAGATTATCTAGGTTGCAACTAGTGTCATGCCCACTTTATTGCTGGATGGCAGATGCCATTCCCTTTGCCTTTCTAAGTCTCAGTTTCCTAGTCTGTAGAACAGAGTTTAAAGTGGTATCTACCTTTGTTTTCAGTCCCTCAGTCCTGTCTGCTTCTTTGCAACCCCACAGAATGAGACCCCATTCCAGGCTTCCCTGTCCTTCACCATCTCCCAGAGCTTGCTCAAACTCATGTCCATTGAGTCAGTGATGCTACCCAACCATCTCATCCTCTGTCATCCCCTTCTCCTCCCACTGTCAATCCTTCCCAGCATCAAGGTCTTTTCGAGTAAGTTGGCTTTTCACATCAGGTAGCCAAAGTATTGGAGTTTCAGCTTCAGCATCATTCCTTCCAATGAATATCCAGGGTTGATTTCCTTTAGGATTGGCTGGTTTGATCTCCTTGCAGTTCAAGGGACTGTCAAGAGTCTTCTCCAGCACCGTAGTTCGAAGGCATCAGTTCTTCAGTGCTCAGCCTTTTTTGTTGTCCAGCTCTCACATCTGTACATGACTACTGGAAAAACCATAGCTTTGGCTATATGGACCTTTGTAAGCAGAGTAATGCCTCTGCTTTTTAATACATATCTGCCTTGCTGGTTGAAAAGAATGACAGAGACAAAATCCTGTGATAAACTTAAGCACTTCATGAGGTGCTCATATGTGATAATTGTTTTAGAAATATTAGCTATTGATTGAAGCGCTGCTAGGAATTCTCACCAGAATGCATAATATCATCCTAAATCCAGAGTGAATGAGAAGATTCCATCAGCCAAGTCAAGTTTCAAGCTCACACATTCAACACAAGACGAGAAGTTGTTGAGCATTTTCTATGCACCAAACAATGAGGGCACTCTACTCCAGGGGTCTCCACTCAAAGAAATTAGCAATAATTACAACAAAGAAGAAAAACACTGGCTGCCATGGGAGCATGTGGGTGTGCATGTCACAGAACCCAGTCCCATCCCAGGGAGAGGGAGTCAAGTCAGTGTTCTCAGAGGAAGCAACATCTCAGACTGAAAAGGTTAAGTGGAATGAGAACATTTCCCAGACAGAACTCAGGAGCAAAAGCTCAGCAGTGAGAGGCAATAGGGGAGGCACCCAGCAGCACAGGGAATTCAGGTGGAGCCGGAGGTGACGAGTTGGGGAGAGCTAGTGAGTTAAACAGAAATCAAAGACCACTCATTCCTAATTTTCCCTGTCACATCACACACCCCACAATAGGTTCCCCCAGCTGTGCTGATTGTGTTGAACACTGTAGCCTGGCTCACTGCACCCTCCGTGGAGGAACTGTGTCAGGTTAGGGGGCCTTTATAGCACCAAAAGGGCAGGCCAGGGCTGGGGGAGAAAAGGGGGGAGTTAATGCCCACAGACAAGGTAAAACACCGACAATTGTTCATGAACCTCACTGAGCAAGCCCCAGATAGGCCAGGGTAACTAAAATGCCCACTGCACTCTCCCTTCATAGACATGTACAGATCAAGATTTCCCAAGCCTGGATCTCTGGGGTTTTTTAATGCATTGTCTTCAGCGAGGCCAACACAGTAGCAAAGTGCCAAGGTGACATGCAGCAGGGAAAGGTTTTCAGTTCTTTTCAGTGGTGGACTTGTCATGTTCCTCAATGGGCAAAAAAATAGACCCACACTTGGAGCCTGGCCAGGTGGACATGGAGGTGGTGAAGTCCTGGTACTTGAATGAAGCTCATTGAAGTGAAGAGATAGGTCAACAATAGATCTTATCTTAAATTCTCTAGAATAAGGAATAAGGCAATTAATATTCATACTTATTATTTGTTTCCTTTTTTGATTAGGTTGAAAAATCATTGCTTTCAGTCTAGTTTTCCTTTCTGTCTCAAAGAATGTCCCTGGATTGTTAGGGATTCAGCTTAGAAGAAATAATGGATTGAGGAATCCCAGGGCCCAATGCTCCCACTGTCTTCAAAGAGCCAGGCAGTTATGCTTTATCACAGGACCTCAGCCCACCTAAACGGTCAGTCCCAGGTGTAGCCACTCCATGGATGAACCAAGAGGGAGTGAGCTGGGCCAGTGGGCTTCTCATGCTTAGGAACCTGACTTGAGAAAGGAGAGAATCAGGCTATGGGAACCCAAACTGAAGGGATGCAGAAGAGGAGACATATAAAGTTCAGCAGAAGTCACAAGAGACCATAAGCAAGCTACAGTTTTCAGGAAACCAGATTATGAGCAAGACAATGATGCACCAAGATGAAAAGGAGCCAGAAGATACAGACACAAGAAGGTGAGTCTGAGAGAGAGGCCTAGCCAAGGTGAAGGTGGGACACTGGAGGGAAGATGTGGGTGCTTTGGGGAGGAGGAACACATCAGGGAAGAAGCCCAAGGCATCCCAGCCCTGATCTTTTGCCCCCAGGAGGCTGACTCTTTTCCTAAATGGTGGGAGCCAGCCTGAGAGTGCGTCTGTTCCTGGAATCCCAAAGAACCTGGAAATGCAGATGAGACACATGGATGGAAAATGTACATCCTAGGGACATCTTCAACTCAATGGACGTGAGTTTGAGCAAACTGTGGGAGATGGTGAAGGACAGGGAAGCCTGGAGTGCTGCAGTCCATGGGGTCGCAAAGAGTCAGACACAACTGAGTGACTAAACAACAGGGATTGGAAGAAAGTGGGTATCTTTTTTGTTTGTTTTTACCAAAGCTCTGCTACTGGTTTCTGAAGAACTGTGAATCACAGGCATGGTGCAAAAAAAAGATGGATGTGGGAAACTTGCGTCTGAGTTTTATAAGAGTGGGTGGGTGGTGGATTCCACCACATCGTGAACTTTTGACTCCATGTGGTACAGGTTTCTAGGATAGAAAAATCAGACCAAAGGAGGCAGTCACCAGGACCAGGAATGGCTTATGAAGAATCACTTGTGGCAGAATATGCACATTTGCTTTTCTAAAAGGGGTGTGGAGATTCAAAGAGCTCCTGGTACAATATGTGTTTGTCAGTTGACTTTCTTCACCTTTGCCACTGCTGCTGCTGCTCAGTCACTTCAGTCGTGTCCGACTCTGTGCGACCCCATAGACGGCAGCCCACCAGGCTCCTCCATCCCTGGGATTCTCCAGGCAAGAACACTGGAGTGGGTTGCCATTTCCTTCTCCAATGCATGAAAGTGAAACGTGAAAGTGAAGTCGCTCAGTTGTGTCCAACCCTCAGCGACCCCATGGGCTGCAGCCTTCCATGCTCCTCCGCCCATGGGATTTTCCAGGCAAGAGTACTGGAGTGGGGTGCCATTGCCTTCTCCATTGCCACAGTGTGAGAAACAGTCTTTAAAATAAACTTCAGGACTTCCCACGTGGCACAGTGGATAAGAATCCACCTGCCAATGCTGGGGGCACAGGTTCAATCCCTGGTCCAGGAAGATTCCACATGCCCAGTAGCAACTAAGTCCATGTATCACAACCACTGATCTTGTGCTCTAGGACCTGTGAGCCATAACTACTGAGCCTGTGCTGCAACTACTGAAGCCCAGGCACCTAGAGTAGCCCCCACTCACCACAACTAGAGAAAGCCACACAAAGCCACAGAGATCCAGTTCAGCCAAAAAAGAAAAAAAGAAAAAAAACTTCAAAATCAAACATATCATCAAAGGTGGTGAATTAAGCACTTTGAAATAAACCTTCTCCCTCAGTCCTTGATAACTCAGTTGGTAAAGAATCCACCTGCAATGCAGGAGACCCCAGTTCACTTCCTGGGTCGGGAAGATCCACTGAAGAAGGGATAGGCTATCCACTTCAGTATTGTTGGGTTTCCCTTGCAGCTCAGCTGGTAAAGAAGGCAAAGAATCCACCCACAATATGGGTTCGATCCCTGGGTTGGGAAGATCCCCTGGAGAAGGGAAACGCTACCCACTCCAGTATTCTGGCCTGGAGAATTCCATGGACTACAGCCCGTGGGGTCACAAAGAGTTGGACATGACTGAGAGACTTTCACTTTCTCTTCAGTCCTGGAGCATTGTTTCCTTTGAATTTGACTTTCTCCAGCAATAATAATATGTGATTTGTCTGCTTTCCCAAATTCTTCCTACCCAATCACCACACTTTTTTATTAGTAGGACAAGCCAAATAGCTCTCCCAGTTAGCCATAATTATATTAGCAGTTTGCTAAGGGCATCTGCTTCATTCTCTGCTTCCTCATCCTCCACCTCTTTCTCCTTTTTAGTAGGAAGCAGATTTTATCAATAGTCTATTTCCAGAAGCCAAAAAGCCTGTGTAAAAACTTTCAGCTATACCGTATCCCCAGGATGCCCATTCCCCCAAGCAGAGAGAGGCTTCAAGTTGTCTTACTGTTTCTGAGTCCCACTCTTGTCTCCCTCCTCCACCCATCCCTTCTCAGAAACCCAGTAGCAATTCTCATTTTTCCATCAACACCTGCTGTAGCTCTTTAGTGAAACCGGTTTAAAGTTGGAGGTGTGTCAGAGCTCAGGTTTTATTAGAAGCTGAATGATGAGGAAGACATAGGAAGACAGAGACCTGGACTAGCAAAACTCTGTTTTCTGTCTCAATAGCTTGGATCTTCACTGGTTTTGTTGTTCTTTATGCTTCTAAATCACATGCAGGCTTTCTGCTGCCAGCCATGGACCCAGCCCTGGAGCCATAAACTTTGAGCAAATTACTGGTTCAAAAGCTTGAAGTACTCAATTAGACATTTGAGATGGACCCACTTACTTCAGGGAATGCAATTTCTGGTGCAATGTTCGGATGTTTGGTGAGACTGTCATACTAGATATCAGAGTCATCTTTGAAGACATAATGGAGATATTAATATTTTCAACCATCAAGATCTTTCCTGGTGTACTCCAGTTGAAACCATTATTATCCATGTAATACTGTTTGTCCTCTTCACTTAAAATGAAGAAATGCTAGGCCTCCTTGAACCACTGCAGCCAGCTGCAGGCAACCTTGGGGTCTCTGCAACAAGGGACTGTTAACCTCAGCCACCACCTTGGATCCAACAATTATTAACATTTTTATCTCTTTTGACAGTGGTTTTGATCTCTAGCATTTCTCTTTGGTTCTTAGGATTTCCATCTCTTTGCTTTCATTGCCCATCTGTTTTTGCATGCTGTCTATTTATCCTTTAGAGCCCTCAGCATATTAATCATAATTGTTTTAAATCCCAGGCTGCTAATTCCAGATCCCTGCTATGAAGCTTGCTTTGTCTCTTTAAATTCTGTGGGATTTTTTTTTTTCTCTTTGGTTTGCCTTGTAATTTTTTCTTGAGAGCTAGATATGGGGTAATGAGTAAAAGGAACTGCTGCAAATAGACCTTTAGTAAGGGGGCAGTGAAGCAAGGAAGCATTTACAGTCTTATGATGAGGTCTCAGCATTTAGTGAGCCTGTGCCTCTAGACTGAATTTCACAAGTGTTCCTAATTTTTTTCTTTCTCATCCACCATTAGGTGGGACTAGATGGCTAAAACTTACTATGTGTGGGTCACTCCTATGGCGGCACCCCTCTGGAGTTTTTCATCCTCAGAGTCATCCACACTGAACCTCCATCGATTCAACAATTTTCCTTCCAGTTTTCTTGCCATCCCATTTCCCAAAGCAGTTTCTACTGTGGATCTCCATTCCTGTAAGCCTTGGCTCCCTGGGTTCACCCGTCTTCAATCCTGAAGACAGCAGCTCTCCCTGTGTCTTTGTTCACAGATCCTAGAAGAGTTATTGAATTTTCAGTATGTTCAACTTTTTATTTATTGTTAGGACAAAGGAATGACTGCTACATTCTTTACATGTGGAACTAGAAACAGAAAAGTGAAAGTGAAGTCACTCAGTTATGTCTGACTCTTTGTGACCCCATGGACTGTAGCCTACCAGGCTTCCTCCATCCAAGGAATTTTCCAGGGCAAGAGTACTGGAGTTGGTTGCCATTTCCTTCTCCAGGGGATCTTTCTGACCCAGGGATTGAACTCAGGTCTCCTGCATTGCAGGCAGATGCTTTACCCTCTGAGCCACCAGAGAAGCCCCCAGAAAGTCTTCTACAATTTTTTCAAACCACTTTTGTCCCCACCACTATGCCATGAACAAAAGAAACAGAACACTGTCATCAGTGTTCACATTTTATGTTTCTGGAGGTACACTCTTAAAAACAAGAATTGCCCTCTAATCCATCGTTTGACTTGAATCAAAAAAACCTAACAGAAATCACGGAAAAGCAAGATCATTGATCTGAATGACTGCTTGAGTCTTTGGTGTTCAAGGGCCTTCCATGGGAAAGGAGGGTCCTCAAGTCTACTGACTTTAGATGGATGCTTACATCAGGTGTTCTGCTTACAGCAATGCTGAACTAGTTCTGAAAGAGGAAGTGCCTGAAATGACAATGTTTGGGACATGTAGGAAATACACAGGTAATTGTTTCTTCTGAATGTAATTAGTGCTGGCAAGAGGAGACCAGTGGTTTGGGAAGATCATTTCTTTTGGTGATTTTGTTAATTATCTGTGACAAGATACTGTAAAATAGTTCAACATCATCTCCAACATTGTCTAGAAGGTGTCCCTGCTCTATAGAGACTAAAACAGGGAAACATCACCCTTTCTAGAATCCTCTAGAGTCTAGTTGCTCAGTCATGTCTAACTCTTTGAGAGCCCGTGGATTGTAGGCTTTCAGGCTCCTCTGTCTATGGGGTTTTTTTCTTTTTCAGGCACGAATACTGGAGTGGGTTGCCATTTCCTCTTCCAGAAGATCTTTCCAACCCAGAGATCAAACCCATATCTCCTGTGTCTCCTGCACTGCAGGCATATTCTTTACCGGATGAGCCACGAGTACATCCAGATACCCTAAGAAGTAATTATTGGACCCAGTTGGAACTGCATCCTCAAGGGAGTGGGCAAGTGCTCTATATTGTATTAAACAGATGCATCCATAAGAGACTTGTAAAGCAGCAGGGAACAACAGAAGGTGGCATAGTGAGGGAAGTGGGATCTCCTGGAAAGCATGGAGATGGAGGCATTTGTTCTGTGGCAAATGGCCAAGTTTCTCCCTGTGGTCCCACTGTATGATCTGGGTACTTGGTAGTGTGGACAGTAAGGTTTCTGTGAAAAAATTTTCATTGCATGGTTGGTATTCCTTCTAGTGACTCATTCCTGACTATGTAGTATCCAAGCTGCAGTTCAGTTCAGTTCAGTTCATTCACTCAGTCGTGTCTCTCTCTTTGCGACCCCATGAGTTGCAGCACACCAGGCCTCCCTGTCCATCACCAACTCCCGGAGTTCACTCAGACTCACATCCATCGAGTCAGTGATGCCATCCAGCCATCTCATCCTCGGTCATCCCCTTCTCCTCCTGCCCTCAATCCCTCCCAGCATCAGGGTCTTTTCCAATGAGTCAACTCTTCACATGAGGTGGCCAAAGTACTGGAGTTTCAGCTTTAGCATCATTCCTCCCAAAGAAATCCCAGGGCTGATCTCCTTCAGAATGGACTGGTTGGATCTCCTTGCAGTCCAAGGGACTCTCAAGAGTCTTCTCCAACACCACAGTTCAAAAGCATCAATGCTTCGGCACTCGGCTTTCTTCACAGTCCAACTCTCACATCCATTCATGACCACTGGAAAAACCATAGCCTTGACTAGATGGACCTTTCTTGGCAAAGTAATGTCTCTGCTTTTCAATATGCTATCTAGGTTGGTCATAACTTTCCTTCCAAGGAGTAAGCATCTTTTTTAATTTCATGGCTTCAATCACCATCTGCAGTGATTTTGAAGGCCCCAAAAATAAAGTCTGACACTGTTTGCACTGTTTCCCCATCTATTTCCCATGAAGTGATGGGATCAGATGCCATGATCTTAGTTTTCTGAATGTTGAGCTTTAAGCCAACTTTTTCACTCTCCTCTTTCACTTTCATCAAGAGACATTTTAGTTCCTTTTCACTTTCTGCCATAAGGGTGGTGTCATCTGCATTTCTGAGGTTATTGATATTTCTCCCAGCAATCTTGATTCCAGCTTGTGCTTCCTCCAGCCCAGCATTTCTCATGATGTACTCTGCATAGAAGTTAAATAAGCAGGGTGACCATATACACCCTTGACGTACTCCTTTTCCTATTTGGAACCAGTCTGTTGTTCCATGTCCAGTTCTAACTGTTGCTTCCTGACCTGCATACAGGTTTCTCAAGAGGCAGGTCAGGTGGTCTGGTATTCCCATCTCTTTCAGAATTTTCCACAGTTGATTGTGATCCACACAGTCAAAGGTGTTGGCATAGTCAATAAACTGGAACTCTCTCACTTTTTCGATGATCCAGCGGATGTTGGCAATTTGATCTCTGGTTCCTCTCCCTTTTCTAAAACCAGCTTGAACATCTGGAAGTTCACAGTTCACTTATTGCTGAAGCCTGGCTTGGAGAATTTTGAGCATTACTTTACTAGCATGTGAGATGAGTGCAATTGTGCGGTAGTTTGAGCATTCTTTGGCATTGTCTTTCTTTGGGACTGGAGTGAAAACTGACCTTTTCCAGTCCTGTGGCCACTGCTTATCCAAGCTTCAGTTCAGTTCAGTTTAGTCACTCAGTCGTGTCCTACTCTTTGCAACCCTGTGAATCGCAGCACGCCAGGCCTAGCTCCCTGGTATTCATGGAAATTCTGTACTAACTCTGCTTCACTAGCTGGACTCTGTTATTTACAATGGAGAAGACCTGGCCATTTCATTATTTCTAGGCAAGGGGTGGCAAGCAGATAGCTGCACATTTAGTTCACATCCTTCTCTCTTCTCCAGTCTCTCAACTGATCAGATTCCAGGGCATGAAAAGGGGATTCTGAAGAATCAGCTAAGAGAGCAAAACCTCATTTTTAAAATACACTAGATGAACAAATCTGAAAAGTTAGTAATTTCCTCACAAACTTGAAACTAAAAGCACTTCTATGTTTACATTCAAAGGAACAGACCTCAAAGAAATTGATTATACCTTGTATTTTATGCATGAAGTCCACTTTGGCCTTAATATTGTTAAAATTCTCATAAGAAAAATTAACTTGCTGGCTTTCCCGGTGGCCCAGTGGTAAAGAATCCACCTGCCAATGCAGGAGACACAGGTTTGATCCCTGATTCAGGAAGATTCCACATGCCTCGGAGCAGCTAGGCACGTGTGCCACCACTACTGAGCCTATGCTCTAGAACCCAGGAGCCACAACTACCGAGCCCATGTGCCACAGTTACTGATGCCCATGTGCCCTAGAGCCCATGCTCTGCAACAGAAGAAGCTGCCACAGGGAGAAGCCCGCCCACTGCAGCTAAAGTAGGCCCTGCTCCCTGCAACTAGAGAAAGGCCCATGAAGCAACAAAGATCTAGCACAGCCAAACTAAAATAAACAAAATTATTAAGAAAAAAATTTGAAAAAATGTTGTTAGTCCAATTCATTAGTGAAAAATTTGAAGTAAGTTTCTTTTTCTGTCACTTCTTTTACATTTCTGAATTCAGAACTTTTGAGGGGTTTTAACATCGTATCTCAATGTTTCATATCTGTACTCCTCAAAAGATAATTTTAAAGCAACCTCACTTGTTCTGAGAATCATATCTAGATCTGCTATTTTTCCCTGTCAGGGCAGCCTACCCATTGTAAAATCTGGAAGCTGACCTGGGTTTATACATCCATATAATAAAAAGAACTCATTCACTAATTCACACCTTAAAACTATGGCCCAGAAACTGGACACTGTAAGCATACAAATAAACCCTTAATAAATAATAATGGTGGGAGAGGGTAGAAGAAAGACTATAAGGCTCTTCTAATATGAGACCATCTCTGAAAATAGTCTGCTATTCATTTGACTCAGAAAACTCCACAAAATCCTATAAATCAAGAGGTTCAAATTGTTGGGTTCACTTTAAGAACACTCAAAAAACTGCCCAGACCATCAATGTTATGCATATCTGAAAAGATGTCATTTTATAGAATCAAATGTGTGTCATTCTATCCTTACAATGGCAGAGTTGGTGGGTGTGCCAGGCCCATCCCCAGAGCTGGATGCAGGGTCAGTGGCCCAAAAAGAGTGTTGGATTTTTGCTGCACATGCTTAAAAATACAGAGTATTGATGACCTTATGGGCCTAGATGTAGATTCTTTGCTCACTGAGGACATCCAGGTGAACAAAGGCCCCAAGATGCACTGCTGAGCTTACAGATCCACATGAGCTCCTTCTGCCACATTGAGATGGTTCTTACTAAAAAAATGCAGATCGTTCCTAAACCAGAGGAAGCTGCACAGAAGAAAAAGGCAATCTCAAAGGAAACAAACTTTTTATATCAATTTTTTTATTTTAATTGGAGCCTAATTACTTTACAATATTGTAGTGGTTTTTGCCATACATTGACATGACTCAGCCATGGGTGTACATGTGTTCCCCATCCTGAACCCCCCTCCCCCCTCCCTCCCCATCCCATCCCTTAGGGTTATCCCAGTGCACCAGCCCTGAGCACCCTGTCTCATGCATCAAACCTGGACTGGCAATCTATTTCACATATGATAATATACATGTTTCAATGCTATTCTCTCAAATCATCCCCCCCTCACATTCTCCCACAGACTCTAAAAGACTGTTTTATACACTTGTGTCTCTTTTGCTGTCTCATATATAGGGTCATCATTACCATCTTTCTAAATTCCATATATATGCATTAATATACTGTATTGGTGTTTTTCTTTCTGACTTACTTCATTCTGTATAATAGGCTCCAGTTTTGTCCACCTCATTAGAACTGATTCCAATGCCTTCTTTTTAATGGCTGAATAATATCCCATTGTGTATATGTACCACAGCTTTCTTATCCATTCATCTGCTGATGGACATCTAAATTGCTTCCATGTCCTGGCTATTATAAACAGTGCTGTGATGAACACTGGGGTACACATGTCTCTTTCAATTCCGGTTTCCTTGGTGTGTATGCCCAGCAGTGGGTTTGCTGGGTTGTATGGCAGTTCTAGTTCCAGTATTTTAAGGAATCTCCACACTGTTCTCCATGGTGGCTGTACTAGTTTGCATTCCCACCAACAGTGTAAGAGGGTTCCCTTTTCTCCACACCCTCTCCAGCATTTATTGTTTGTAGACTTTTTGATAGCAGACATTCTGACTGGCATGAGATGGTACCTCATCATGGTTTTGATTTGCATTTCTCTGATAATGAGTGATGTTGAGCATCTTTTCATGTGTTTGTTAGCCATCTGTATGTCTTCTTTGGAGAAATGTCCATTTAGTTCTTTGGCCCATTTTTGGATTGGGTCACTTATTTTTCTGATATTGAGCTGCATGAACTACTTGTGTATTTTTGAGACTAATTCTTCATCAGTTGCTTCATTTGCTATTGTTTTCTCCCATTCTGATGGCTGTCTTTTCACCTTGCTTATAGTTTCCTTCATTGTGCAAAAGCTTTTAAGTTTAATTAGGTCCCATTTGTTTATTTTTGCTTTTATTTCCATTACACTAGGAGGTGGGTCATAGAGGATCCTGCTATGATTTATGTCAGAGAGTGTTTTGCCTATGTTTTCCTCTAGGAGTTTTATAGTTTCTGGTCTTACATTTAGATCTTTAATCCATTTTGAGTTTATTTTTTTGTATGGTGTTAGAAAGTGTTCTAGTTTCATTCTTTTACAATTGGTTGACCAGCTTTCCCAGCACCACTTGTTAAAGAGATTGTCTTTCCTCATTTGTATATTCTTGCCTCCTTTGTCAAAGATAAGGTGTCCATAGGTGTGTGGATTTATCTCTGGGCTTTCTATTTTGTTCCATTGATCTATATTTCTGTCTTTGTGCCAGTGCCATATTGTCTTGATGGCTGTGGCTTTGTAGTATAGCCTGAACTCAGGCAGTTTGATTCCTCCAGTTCCATTCTTCTTTCTCAAGATTACTTTGGCTATTCGAGGTTTTTTGTATTTCCATACAAATTATGAAATTATTTGTTCTAGTTCTCTGAAAAATACTGTTGGTAGCTTGATAGGGATTGCATTGAATCTATAGATTGCTTTGGGTAGTATACTCATTTTCACTATATTGATTCTTCCAATCCATGAACATGGTATATCTCTCCATCTATTTGTGTCATCTTTGATTTCTTTCATCAGTGTTTTATAGTTTTATATATATAGGTCTTTTGTTTCTTTAGGTATATATATTCCTAAGTATTTTATTCTTTTCATTGCAATGGTGAATGGAATTTTTTCCTTAATTTCTCTGTTTTCTCATTGATAGTGTATAGGAACGTGAGGAATTTCTGTGTGTTAATTTCATTTCCTGCAACTTTACTATATTCATTGATTAGCTCTAGTAATTTTCTGGTGGAATCTTTAGGGTTTTCTATGTAGAGGACCATATCATCTGCAAATAGTGAGAGTTTTACTTCTTTTCCAATCTGGATTCCTTTTATTTCTTTTCCTGCTCTGATTGCTGTGGCTAAAACTTCCATAACTATGTTGAATAGTAGTGGTGAGAGTGGGCATCCTTGTCTTGTTCCTGACTTTAGGGGAAATTCTTTCAATTTTTCACCATTGAGGATAATGTTTGCTGTGGGTTTATTATATATGGCTTTCATTATGCTGAGGTATGTTCCTTCTATGCCTGCTTTCTGGAGGGTTTTTATCATAAATGGATGTTGAATTTTGTCAAAGGCTTTCTCTGCATCTATTGAGATAATCATATGGTTTTTATCTTTCTATTTGTTAATGTCATGTATCACATTGATTGATTTGCAGATATTGAAGAATCCTTGCACCCCTGGGATAAAGCCCACTTGGTATGATCTTTTTAATATGTTGTTGGATTCTGTTTGCTAGAATTTTGTTAAGGATTTTTGCATCCATGTTCATCACTGATATTGGCCTGTAGGTTTCTTTTTTTGTGGCATCTTTGTCTGATTTTGGTATTAGGGTGATGGTGGCCTCATAGAATGAGTTTGGAAGTTTACCTTCCTCTGCAATTTTCTGGAAGAGTTTGAGTAGGATAGGTGTTAGCTCTTCTCTAAATTTTTGGTAGAATTCAGCTGTGAAGCTATCTGGTCCTGGGCTTTTGTTTGCTGGAAGATTTCTGATTACAGTTTTGATTTCTGTGCTTGTGATGGGTCTGTTAAGATTTTCTGTTTCTTCCTGGTTCAGTTCTGAAAAGTTATACTTTTCTAAGAATTTTTCCATTTCTTCCACATTGTCCATTTTATTGGCATATAATTGCTGATAGTAGTCTCTTATGATCCTTTGTATTTCTGTGTTGTTTATTGTGATTTCTCCATTTTCATTTCTAATTTTGTTGATTTGATTCTTCTCCCTTTTTTTCTTGATGAGTATGGCTAATGATTTGTCTATTTTATTAATCTTCTCATAGAACCAGCTTTTAGCTTTTTTTATTTTTGCTATGGTCTCCTTTGTTTCTTTTTCATTTTCATTTATTTCTGCCCTAATTTTTATTATTTCTTTCCTTCTACTAACCCTGGGGTTCTTCATTTCTTCCTTTTCTAGTTGCTTTAGGTGTAGAGTTAGGTTATTTATTTGATTTTTCTCTTGAAGAAATGAAACTTAAGGCCAGAATAAATTCAGCATAAAATAAATATAACTAAAAGGGGTTTTGTTGTTGTTGTTGTTGTTTTACTTTGTTAACAAAAACTAGGAGACGTCTTTCATTTTGGCATTGAACATAGAAAGACTTTGGAACTAGAGGAGGATGTGGGTAGGTCTAAGTGCTATAAAAGGAATTTGATGTCCATAGGAGAGATTTCCTCATCTTGGTAAACTCTCCACCCATTACACAGGCCAGACCTAGGAGTCATTATTCTTGTTCACCAGACTTCTCAGTTCCAGCTCTAGCATGCTTCTTGAATTCATGCACATCTTCCAAGTCTTCTGGCAGCATCCTAGTCCAGCTAAACATCATCTCTGGCCTGGATGACTGCAGTAGCCTCCTAACTGGCCTCCCTGCTCCTTTGCCTGGCCTCCTACAACCCATTCTTCTCACAGTAGCCAGAGCCACCCTTTTGCACCACTCAGCAGAGCACATCCACATCTCCACACCCATGCCTGGGTCCTGCCTGCCTCACCAGGCTCATTCTGCTTAACCTCCCCCACCGTAATCCATCATAATCCTTCCAGGTCTTCAATGCACCAAGTTCCTCTCTCCCTAAGAGACCACACAAGAGAAGGGCTTATCTGCCTGGAACATCTTTCACTGACTCTTCACAGATTCATTCAGGTCTGAGCTGTCACTTTTCAAGCCAGGCTCTCTCCCCCTCCCTCCCTGATCCTTCATATCTAGGAGATGCCCCCTCCCCATGGCCCCCCTTTCTCTCCCAGCACCCTGTTCTTTTTCTATGGAACATCTCACAATTTATATATTTACATGTCTTTTCTCATTTATCTCTCTCATGCACTAGACTTTAAGCTTCCCCAAAGCCAAAGTCTTCCCCGTCCTGTTTACCATTGTGTTCCTAGAGCCCAGCACTGCGTGGCACATAGCAGGTCTTTATGAATATGTGTCTTCATTTCCGGATAGATCAAGTAATCACTTTGGGTATAAATTCAGGAGGATCTAGCAGTAATCAACAAAGGAGGAATCCAACTTATCAATACCACTCCAGTTGAAAACAAATCTAGCCATTACCTCCATAAATTAGGGGGAGGCTATGACAATTAATCAGAGAAGGCAATGGCACCCCACTCCAGTACTCTTGCCTGGAAAATCCCACGGACTGAGGAGCCTAGTGGGCTGCAGTTCATGGGGTCGCTAAGAGTCGGACAGGACTGAGCGACTTCACTTTCACTTTTCACTTTCATGCATTGGAGAAGGAAATGGCAACCCACTCCAGTGTTCTTGGCTGGAGAATCCCAGGGATGGGGGAGCCTGGTGGGCTGCCATCTATGGGGTTGCGCAGAGTTGGACATGACTGAAGCGACTTAGCAGCAGCATGAAAATTAATCATACATAAGGCTCACTCTGAGGTTGTTTCCATCTAACAGTAGGCTCCTAACTGACCTCCCTGCTCCGTGACTTGGCCTCTTACAACCCATTCTCCTCACAGTAGCCAGAGCCACCCTTTCACACCACTCAGCAGACCACATCCACATCTCTACACCTATGACTGGGTCCTGCCTGCAAAAATATAGATAACAGTTCTTAAAGTTGGACTTGCAGTAACCAGTTTGTAAAACAGCTTGCATTTTCTACCAGCTTTAGAGATAAGATACCCAGAAATTCCACTCTTACTGTATAACCCACAGAAATATGTGCAGGAATGTTCAGAGCAGCATTATTCATAACATTCCCAAACTGGAAACCACCTAGTGTCCACCGACAGTAGACTAGATAAATAAATCCTGTTTTAGTCATACAATATAACACAGCTACAACCAAAGAATAAATTTCATAAACATAATGGGGAGATGGCAAAAAAAAAAAAAGGCAGATGCGAAGGCTATATCCTGTATGATTTCACTTATATAGAATTTGAAAAAACAGACAAAACCAACACAATGTATTCTTAAATGTAGATGCAAAGAGACAGCAAAAAAGTGATTGTCATAAAATCTGGATAGCAGTTACCTTTGGGGAAAGGAAGAGACATAAGTTGGTGGGGGGGGTGTCTCTATATTGCTGGTAAACTTCTTTCTTGACCAAGGTGATAGCTACAAAAGTGTCTACTTTTAAGCAGACTAAATAAGCATAAGAATTGGGTATTAAAAATACAGGTTCTTAGTCCCACATCCAAGATGGTGTGATGCAATGAGAGTGTCTCAGGCCCAGGAAGCTACACACTGTTAATAAAGAACTTGAGAGATCCTGACACACACAGTCCTCAGGCCTGGCTTGGGGAAATGACAATTAGCAACCTCATAGCTCAGTTCAGTTCAGCTGAGTCACTCAGTTGTGTCCCACTCTTTGCGACCCCATAGACTGCACCACGCCAGGCTTCCCTGTCTATTACCAACTTTGGGAGTTTACTCAAACTCATGTCCATTGAGTTGATGATGCCATCCAACCATCTCATCCTCTGTTGTCCCCTTTTCCTCCCACCTTCAATCTTTCCCAGAATCAGGGTCTTTTCCAATGAGTCAGTTCTTCACATCAGGTGGCCAAAGTACTGGAGTTTCAGCTTCAGCATCAGTCCTTCCAATGAATATTCAGGACTGATTTCTTTAGAATGGACTGGCTGGATTTCCTTGTTGTCCAAGGGACTCTCAAGAGTCTTCTCCAACACCACAGATCAAAAGCATCAATTCTTTGCGTTCAGCTTTCTTTATAGTCCAACTCTCACCTCCATACATACTACTGGAAAAACCATAGATTTGACTAGATGGACCTTTGTTGGCAAAGTAATGTCTCTGCTTTTTAATATGCTGTCTAGGTTGGTCACAATTTTTCTTCCAAGAAGCAAGCATCTTTTAATTTCATGGCTGCAGTCACCATCTGCAGTGATTTTGGAGCCCCCAAAAATAAAGTCTTTCAGAGTTTCCACTGTTTCCCCATCTATTTGCCATGAAGTGATGGGACCAGATGCCGTGACCTTAGTTTTCTGAATGTTGAGCTGTAAGCCAACTTTTTCACTCTTCTCTTTCGCTTTCATCAAGAGGCTCTTTAGTTCTTCACTTTCTGCCACAAGGGTGGTGTCATCTACATATCTGAGATTGTTGATATTTCTCCCAGCAATCTCAATTCCAGCTTGTGCTTCATCCAGTCCAGCATTCCTCATGATGTACTCTATATAAATTAAATAAGCAGGATGACAATATACAGCCTTGATGTACTCCTTTCCTAATTTGGAACCAGTCTGTTGTTCCATGTCCACTTCTAACTGTTGCTTCCTGACCTGCATACAGATTTTTCAAGGGTAGGTAAGGTGGTCTGGTGTTCCTATCTGAAGAATCTTCCATAGTTTATTGTGATCCACACAGTCAAAGATCCACACAGACTATGCTTTGGCATAGTCAATAAAGCAGAAGTAGATGTTTCTCTGGAACTCTCTCACTTTTTCAATGATCCAATGGATGTTGGCAATTTGATCTTTGGTTCCTCTGCCTTTTCTAAATCCAGCTTGAACATCTGGAAGTTCATAGTTCACATACTATTGAAGCCTGGCTTGGAGAATTTTAAGCATTATTTTGCTGGCATGTGAGATGAGTGTAATTGTGCAGTAGTTTGAGCATTCTTTGGCATTGCCTTTCTTTGGGATTGGAATGAAAACTGACCTTTTCCAGTCCCGTGGCTACTGCTGAATTGTCCAAATTTGCTGGCATATTGAGTGCAACACTTTCACAGCATCATCTTTAAGGACTTGAAATAGCTCAACTGGAATTCCATAACTTCCACTAGCTTTGCTTGTAGTGATGCTTCCTAAGACCCACTTGACTTCACATTCTAGGATATTTGGCCCTAGGTGAGTGATCACACCATCATGATTATCTGGGTCGTGAAGATCTTTTTAGGACAGTTCTTCCTCATAGCTGGTGAGAGTGTTAAGGGGTAGTCAGAAAGCTTACTCTGATTCCCAGTTTAGTGCTGTAACTTGATCAGCTGGTTTATTCCTTCAAGCCCTCTATTGATTAGGCCTGGTACCCATCATAGGGAATATAGATACAAAGTCAGTTCAAAAAATCAGCAACAGTTTATGTAATCTTCAAAACAAACTGGGAGTGAAGCTCAGAATTGCATTTTAGTGTCTGTAAGGTCACAGCTGTGTCTCATGAGAAGACTGACCATTACAAATCTTCTTAACTACCTCTGATCACTTTTCTTAGCTTTTAAAAGAGTGGCTGTAGAGTCATTGTTGGAGAAGGTAATGGCACCCCAGTCAGGTACTCTTGCCTGGAAAATCCATGGATGGAGGAGCCTGGTAGGCTGCAGTCCATGGGGTCGCTAAGAGTCGGACATGACGGAGCGACTTCACTTTGACTTTTCACTTTCATGCACTGGAGAAGGAAATGGCAACCCACTCCAGTATTCTTGCCTAGAGAATCCCAGGGATGGGGGAGCCTGGTGGGCTGCTGTCTATGGGGTCGCACAGAGTTGGACACGACTGAAGCGACTTAGCAGCAGCAGAAGAGTCATTGTTGGGATATTTGTTGGTTATTTGTCATCATAGGGGCCATCACGTTGTAATGTGCAATACAGAAAATGTTATGCTGCTGTGGGCCTTAAATCTGTAGAAGCTCCTGTCCAGTACAGCTGGGCCCTGAAAGGGCTCTGGTCTCCTAAGGAGACACACCCAAGCCATGCAAAAGGATGGAATGAGCAGGCCCAATATTTCCTGGGATTTTTGACAATAAACTTTGCAGAGCTTTCTCTCCAGGCAGCAGTAGCTCCCAGGCCCTAAACTTCTCCCAAGGGCCTCCCCACACCAACCCACCCCGTGGGCTCTGTGCTTGACTGGCTGGTTAAAAAAAAAAGCCTGCTATGCCACCTGGAAGCCACAGCTCAGCTTTGCAGTGCTCTAGGCTGAAGTCACTATTGAAACCCACTTAGCTGGAACTAGCCAAATACATCCACTCATCAGAACAATTTTCCTCACAAAGTTAGGTCCTAATCCTCGGTGCCACTTACCAGAGAAGCTGGTGCTGTGTTTTGTTGTGTTCCAACTCCTTGAAGACTAGTGATTCTGCAGGCAGCAGGGGCTTCCCGTTCTCTCTTTGTAACCTGCTCTTCGCCTCAGATTCTGTGAACTTTTGAGCACCTAGGCTGAGGATTCCTCCCATGTTGACGGAAACCAGCCATGTTTGGGGCACCTCTGGAAAC
The DNA here is from genome assembly GCF_014754425.2 of Oryx dammah. Lineage (NCBI taxonomy): Eukaryota > Metazoa > Chordata > Mammalia > Artiodactyla > Bovidae > Oryx > Oryx dammah. The sequence continues at coordinate 80,649,570 of NW_024070185.1, read as the reverse complement.
CCTGTCTTTCTTTTCCTGGACCCAGCAGGCAGCTCTCCCTGTACACCCTACTCTGCTGATCTTACCTGGTCACGTGGAATTCACTTAAGTGGCCCACATCCAGCCCCAAGTCACCCAAGCCCTGTTGTTTCTGTTCTTGTTGCCCACGAGCGCCCCCTGTGATTTAACATTCACCCTCCATCCACAGCCCACAGGAGCAAGTGTGCTTCTGAGCCCAAGCATTAAAATCAGGGTGGGCTTTGAGGAAAACCATCAGGGGGCACTTCCCTTCCATTACTTTATTGAATTTGGAAAGTCCACGGAGGAAAAGGAATTATATGTATGCAGGCATAACCTCTTAACACATGTTCCAAGGATCTCAAATGAAAAATTCTTAATACACAAAATGGGAAGAACTGCAACTTTGTGGGTGGTATCATGGAAAAAGCTTTGGGCCAGGAGGAGAGAGAAAAGGACTCTCATCTCATCTCTGCCAATAAATAGTTTTGGACTTTAAGTAAATTGCTTGGTCTTCAGTTTCCTCAGTTTTACAAGAAAATATTTGGATTTACCAACAGTTCCTCTCAACTCAAAAATTCTGCAAATTTACGGAAACATATTATTCATATTATAAGTCACAACTTTGTGAGCAAAAACTTGACCTCAGGACTTGACTGTGCTCCTTGTTTCCACCCATCTTTTTCCTTCCGTCCCAGGCAGTATTAAGTTTCCAGAAGGGCCTGCTGGGCCACAGTCCCACCCGCTCATCCCCACAGTGCAGTCAATGCAGGAGTCTCATCTTCTCTGCGCTCGTGGATTCATCTGTGCCCTCAATAATCAGCTCATTTCTCTCCCACCTAATCCCTGGATCACACAAAAGAACAAACTATAGCATAGAACATAGCAAAGCAGGAACAAACAATCGGGGTGGGGAAATGTATGTAAGTCTGGAAAATCCCAACCAGAAAGAAAGACATTCAAGTGTCACAAAGTTGTTATAGTTCAATTTCAAATCTGGCCCCAAACTTCCTGGAAGCCAAAGAGAAAAAGGCAACCCTGCAGATGCTAATTAGCACCTTGGAATAAAAAGTTCACAAAGGCACAAGCCAGTGCTCTCAGGGATGCCCAGTTTCCGAAAGGCATGTCTGTGGAGCTCTTCATACAGGAACAAACACCAACACAGTGGCTCCTGCACTCAGCAGGCATCCCACAGTGAAGGCAGTGGGAGAAAGCATCTGGCTTGTTTTTGTACCATTTCTCACAAAACCCATGGTAGTCCATCTGTGACCACAGAGTCAGGTGACAATCAGAGGAAAAGGAAGTCACACAAGGGGAACAGTGAGTAGTGGGGTTGCCTAGGAGCACTGTTATTGTAGCACAGTTAGGGAAGTCATTTCTGGTTAGGTGACTTCTGAGAAGAGATCTGGAGGAACGGAGCTAGTGAAACTCCTGGATCCCTGGAGGAAGAGCATCGCAAACAGAGAGGACGGCAAGTTTGCAAAGGTCCTGAGATAGACCACACTTGGAGAGTTTGAGGAAAAGGAAGGAGGACCATGTGAGGGGTAGGGTAAGTGCAGGGAATACTGATGGAGGGATGGATGAGAGAGGAAGAGTCTGTGGAGCAGGGTTGGGGGGCAGACCGTGTGTGGCCAGCAAGGATGCTTTGGCTTTCACTGTAAGCAAAATGGGAAGACAATGGAGGGTTTAAAGTCAGACTTTAACTGACTTACTGATGTACATACCAGAAATAACTGCGGTAGCTCCTTCCTCCTTCAGAAAGACCCAGAAGCCACAAGTAAAGAGAGCCAGGACTCCTCCTCTGCCATCGACTGGGATCTTCATCAACTAACCAGAAGCTTTCTTAAGGTGTGCACAACCCTGAGAGCAAGTGCCTCCTTAAATGTCCCATGCTTCCCTTGCCCTGGTCTCCACCTTACCCTGCAAGGCCAGACCTCCAGAGGGCTGAGATAGTGGCTTTCAATGTGTCTTTGTTCCTTGCAGCCTGTGTTCAGAGAGATTCTTTGAGAAATAGTCCATGGGCTCTAAGCAACCCACCCCTGCCTGCTTCAACAAGTGCAGTGCTATTTCCAACAGTGTCATAGTTTATATTTGCCATCTGAGCCAGTTATCGCTTTCAATATCTGCCTGGAAAGATGGGCGGTGGGATATTCACCAGAGTGTTCTTGATTAACAGTGGTTACTATAGGTGTATGGGGGTTCCCAGGTGGTGCTAGTGGTAAAGAACTCACCTGCCAGTTCAGAAGACATAAGAGACACCGTTCGGTCCCTGGGGTGGGAATGAATATTCTCTGGAGAAGGCAACTCACTGCAGTATTCTTGCCTGGAGAATCCCATGGACAGATGAACATAGCAGGCTACTATCCATAGAGTCACATGGAGTCATTCACAACTGAAATGACTTAGCACACATACACGGTAGGTATATATGGGAAGTTGGATGGCAGGAAGTAACAGGTGAAGGCAAAACTTATTCTTCTAAATTGTTTCAGTTGTGTACAATAACCAGGCTAAATGTTGTTCATTTTAAAAGAAGCATGATATGAAAAAATGAAAACCTATAAAATTATTAGAAGATGCTGACGTGGCTGCTATGAGATGGTTTTTAATGGGTGCTGTTTAGTTTGGATAGAGAGGAAAAGGCTGGAAGGGAGAGAGGAAGAAAATGCATTGCCCTTGTTCAGTTCAGTCGCTCAGTCGTGTCCAACTCTTTGCGACCCCATGAATCGCAGCACGCCAGGCCTCCCTGTCCATCACCAACTCCCAGAGTTCACTCAGACTCACGTCCACTGAGTTGGTGATGCCATCCAGCCATTGCTCTTGTAGATACCCCCAAAATTTTCTAGATGGAATAAGGGAACATACTCAATCACTTTAGCCATGTCCCGACTCTTTGAGACCCCAAGAACCATAGCCCACCAGACTCCTCAGTCCATGGGATTTTCCAGGCAAGCATACTGGAGAGGGTTGCCATTTCCTTCTCCAGGGTCTCTTCCTGACCCAGGGATCAAATCTGTATCTCCTGCATTGCAGGCAGATTCTTTACCACTTAGCCACCAGGGAAAATCATGTGGGCAAAACTTGATGAGTTCAGTAAAACAAATCCAGAGGAAGCATGTTGAACTGGATGGTTGTCTGCTACCATACAACGAAGCAAAAAGCAGGGCATTGAGATCGTATCTCTGTTAGTTTCCTCAAGCTGCCATGGCAAATTGCCACAAACTATTGATTAAGGGTTTCTCTGGTAGCTCAGTTGGTAAAGAATCTGCCTGCAATGCAGGAGACCCTAGTTCAATTCCTGGGTCAGGAAGATGCCCTGGAGAAGGGTTTGGCTACCCACTCCAGTATTCTTGGGCTTCCTTAGTGGCCCAGTTGGTAAAGAATCTGCCAACAATGCAAGAAACCTAGGGATAGATTAAAACAAAAAAGATTCTCTCACAGTTCTGGAGGCTCAAGGTCTGAAATCAAGATGTCAGTAGGGTATCTCTAAATGCTAATGGGAAGAATCCTCCCATGCCTCTTCCAGCTTCTGGTAGCCCTGGATATCTGCTGGTTATATGTGGATAGCAGTCTTTGCCTCTGTCCTCATGGGGCCTTTTCCTTCTCCGTGTGTATCTCTCATAAGGATCACTTATTGATGGATTTAGGGCCTAGAGTGATAGCCTTTGGAGAACCTTCACTTAATTACATCTGCAAAGACTGTCTTTACAAATAAGGTCACATTCCAGGACATGATATATCTTTTGGGGAGCCACCATTCAAATCATGCAAGGAGCACTTTTGGAGACAATAAGGGCCCACAATAAGTGGTGAGTGTTCGGCCTCTGAACACTTCTCTGGGGAGAAGCAGGGATGCTGTCATTCAGAAACATAAGTGGCAGCAAGCCAGAGAGCAAGTACCTAGATGGAGACTGGTGAAATGAAGGGAGCAGGTGTGACATGACTAGCAGATCAAAAATCTCATTGGAAGAAAAGAGGCAACAACTCAGTACGGCACAGCAGTTTGGGACCTTGGCTGCACATTTGAATAACCTGAGAACTTGAAAAAAAAAATTTCACCCAAGCCCCTACCTCAGAGATTTTGATCTAATGGGTTTGAGTTGGTGCCAGAGCATCTGCATTTTTAAAAGATTCCCAGGGGATTCTAACATGCAGCGAAGGTGGAGAAACACTGGTAGCTGAAAGGGCACTGAGTGGAAGAATCAGAGACTTGGGTTCTCCTCCAGGCTCAGATGCTCACACCAGACCAGGAAATTCACATCTCCTGTGGAGGTGTGGGTGTGGGCTCGGAGATAATAGCCAAGGTGTCCTTTTATCGTGCTAGTGGCAACGCACTCCAGTACTCTTGCCTGGCAAATCCCATGGACGGAGGAACCTGGTAGGCTACAGTCCATGGGGTCGCTAAGAGTCGGACACGACTGAGCGACTTCTCTTTCACTTTTCACTTTCATGCATTGGAGAAGGAAATGGCAACCCACTCAAGTGTTCTTGCCTGGAGACTCCCAGGGATGGGGGAGCCTGGTGGGCTGCCGTCTCTGGGGTCGCACAGAGTCTGACACGACTGAAGCAACTTAGCAGTTAGTTAAGCACCTCCTTCACGTGATTATCTTAGCTTTGCTACTGCTGCCAGGCCACTTTGGAGACCCTCTGTGAATACACACTAGTCTGACTCTGCTTTCCATCTGCTTCTGCACAACTTGAGTCAACAGGTTATACTCAGTACTCAGGCATGACTAATTGTTCAGTGATTGCAAGGTCTGATACAGAGGGCCAACAGGCACATGAAAAGATGTTCAACATTGCAAATTATTAGAGAAATGCAAATCAAAACCGCAATGAGGTATCACTTCACACTAGTTAGAATAACCATCATCCAAAAGTCTACAAATAAATATTGGAGAGGGTATGGAGAAAAGGAAACCCTCCTACCCTGTTGGGAATGTAAATTGGTACAGCCACAGTGGAGAACAGTATGGAGCATGGCTTTGCCCCCTATGAGAAGCAGGCACAATGAGCAACATCGAGCGTCCTCTGTTTCAAGGTGACTCACTGAGTGTGGCCAAGGAGGTTGTCTATTAGAAAGTGGCCCTGACATTCTAAACACCCAGCCTTAAAATGAAAATCTGAGTTCCTTTGGGAATGGGATACAAAACCTCTCAGGGATTGAGAATCAACTGAAGACTGAAAATGAAGAATGAATGAAAATGAAATGAAAACTTCTTGGGATAGACAAGTGGTAGAAGTAGGGGTTTTCCAGAATTGGTATTGGCATAAGATTTGGAAGATATTTTCTTAGCTTTTTTATTATGGAAAATTTCAAACATACACAAAAAGTGAAAGGAGTAGTGTAAAAAATCCCCATGAATCTATCAATTAGCTTCTAAAATTGTCAACACCTGACCATCTCATCTATATATTATTCTCTTGAGGGTGACATTTTTAAAACATTCTGAGATTCACAGTGAAATCTCCAGATTTAAATATAATGCTAAACCCTACTGAAAATGCAAGCAAAATGACAGAAAACAAACAAATCACTTAAGTTACTGTGATGTGATAGAAAAGCACTGAGCCTGGAATTGAGATGGCTGGCATTCAGTGCTGATTTCACATTAAATAGTTATGCAACATTGGGTAAGATATGTAGACCCAAGTTTTTTCACCTATAAATGAGGAATATGAATTATTAGAGTGTTACTCAAATGGATTTCTACATAAACTATAATTTAAATCCATGGAAGTGAGCTAGAAATTAGAAGGGAATTAAGAGTTGGACACGACTGAGCAACTGAACTGAACTGAACTGAACCGAACTGAATACTTGTTTTTAGATACTAAAGGTGAGACATTGAGCTCCATATTCAGTGAGATGTGTTATCTCAATAGATTTTATAGGATAGGATAAATTTTACATAGGTAGTTTCTCCATTCTCTCTTCACCTTCTACAGCTGAGAAAACTGAGGTTCCTAGGCTTAAATAGTTTTCCAAAGTCACATAACTAGGAGGGAGTGAAGTCGGGATTGCCCATCTGGCTTTATTTAACTCCGCAATTCATTAAAACATGATTCCTCTGTAGCTGCAATTTTATTTTTGAATTTTCATTGTAAGTTGGAACCTCGCCATGAAAAACAATGGGTACTCAATACACAGTTTTGGATGAATGAATGTTGAATCTAAAATTCATTATCAAAGTGGTTCACCACAAATCCACAGCACCTAGAATAGTACCTGGCATATAGTACGGTGCTCAGTAAACATTTGCTGTAGTAGACTCCTCTCTGAACACATTAGTCCAGTATGTCGATACAGCAAAGACCAATCTGTTCAAATGCTTGATCTAGAAGGATACTGGAAACCAAAGCAAAGACAGCATATTCTTAACATACCAACAGGCTGTGTGCTGTTCACCATGCTATGCAGCTCTCCCCACAAGATTTTATCTGCTTCTGCTCTATGTACCTACATAGAGAAGTGAAAGAGCTGGAGAAAATTCAAAGTGTAAAGTGCTTTTGTGAGTGAACAACCTTAAAACTGACAATACTTCCTTCTCTGACTTTTCAGCCCTCATCTTCTCAGCCAATCAACAGGGTTGCCTACGATCTCAATCCATGATCTCCCAGTCAGAAAACTACCAGACTGTTTCCAAGGCAATATTCGTGTTCAAACATTCCAAAAATCCAAGATGAAAAAAGCAATTGTACTTGATGTGGCACTTAATCTGATTCAAAGTTAAACTGAATTACATCACCACATCTAATCTTAGAATATTTTATGTCTCCAAAAGAAACCCTGTACACCCTCACAGTCTTCCTGGTTCCTGCTTATCCATCCTCTAATCCAGACACGAACTATATTTAGATGATAAATAAATAGAGGATATTTATTTCATATATGTAATGTGTATGAGATATATATATGCAGATGCACAGTTGACCCGTGAGCAATACAGATTTGAACTGCACAGTTCAGTTCAGTTCAGTTACTCAGTTGTGTCCGACTCTGTGACCCCCTGGACTGCAGCACACCAGGCTTCCCTGTCCAACACAAACTCCTGGAGTTTACTCAAACTCATGTCCATTGAGTTGGTGATGCCATCAAACCATCTCATCCTCTGTTGTCCCCTTCTCCTCCTGCACTCAATCTTTCCCAGCATCAGGGTCTTTTCAAATGAGTCAGTTCTTCACATCAGGTGGCCAAAGTATCAGAGTCTCAGCTTCAGCATCAGTCCTTCCAATGAATATTCAGGACTGATTTCCTTTAGGATGAACTGGTTGGATCTCCTTGCAGTCCAAGGGACTCTCAAGAGTCTTCTCCAACACCACAGTTCAAAGGCATCAATTCTTCGGTGCTCAGCTTTCTTTGTAGTCCAACTCCCATATCCATACATGACTACTGGAAACACTGTAGCTTTGACTAGACGGACCTTTGTTGGCAAAGTAATGTCTCTCCTTTTTAATATGATGTCTAGGTTGGTCATAACTTCTCTTCTAAGGAGTAACAGTCTTCTAACTTTATGACTGCAGTCACCATCTGCAGTGATTTTGGATCCCAAGAAAATGAAGTCTCTCACTGTTTTTACTGTTTCCCCATCTATTTTCCATGAATTGACAGGACCAGATGCCATGGTCCTGAATGTTGAATTTTAAGCCAACTTTTCACTCTCCTCTTTCGCTTTCAAGAGGCTCTTTAGTTCCTCTTCACTTTCTGCCGTAAGGATGGTGTCCCCTGCATATCTGAGGTTATTGATATTTCTCCTGGCAATCTTGATTCCAGCTTGTGCTTCATCTAGTCCAGAATTTCACATGATGTAATCTGAATATAAGTTAAATAAGTAGGGTGACAATATACAGCCTTGACATACTCCTTTTCCTACTTGGAACCAGTCCATTGTTCCATGTCCAGTTCTAACTGTTGCTTCCTGACCTGCGTACAGATTTCTCAGGAGGCAGGTCAGGTGGTCTGGTATTCTCATCTCTTGAAGAATTTTCCACAGTTTGTTGTGATCCACACAGTCAAAGGCTTTGGCATAGTCAATAAAACAGAAGTAGATGTTGCTCTGGAACTCTCTCACTTTTTCAATGATCCAGTGGATGCTGGCAATTTGATCTCTAGTTCCTCTGCTTTTTCTAAATCCAGCTTGAACATCTGGAATTCCATGGTTCATGTACTGTTGAAGCCTGGCTTGGAGAATTTTGAGCATTCCTTTGCCAGCATGTGAGATGAGTGCAATTGTGCAGTAGCTTGAACATTCTTTGGTATTGCCTTTCTTTGGGGTGGGAATAAAAACTGACCTTTTCCAGTCCCGTGGCCACTGCTGAGTTTTCCAAATTTGCTGGCATATATTGAGTGCAGCAATTTAACAACATCATCTTTTAGGATTTCAAATAGCTCAAATGGAATTCCATCACCTCCACTAGCTTTGTTCGTAGTGATGTTTCCTAAGGCCCACTTGACTTTGCATTCTGGGATGTCTGGCTCTAGGTGAGTGATCACACCATCGTGATTATCTGGGTTGTGAAGATCTTTTTTGTATAGTTCTTCTGTGTATTCTTGCTACCTCTTCTTAATCTCATTTGCTTCTGTTAGGTCCCTACCATTTCTGTCCTTAACTTATGCCTATCTTTGCATGAAATGTTCCCTTGGTATCTCTAATTTTCTTGAGAGATCTCTAGTCTTTCCCATTCTGTTGTTTTCCTCTGTTTCTTTGCACTGATCACACTGATCACTGAGGAAGGCTTTCTTATCTCTCCCTGTTATTCTTTGGAACTCTGCATTCAAATGAGGATCTTTTCTTTTCTCCTTTGCCTTTCACTTCTCTTCTTTTCACAGCTATTTGAAAGGCCTCCTCAGACAACCATGTTGCCTTTTTGCATTTCTTTTCCTTGGGGATGGTCTTGATCCCTGCCTCCTGTACAATATGTCTTCAGGCACTCTGTCTATCAGATTTAATCCCTTGAATCTATTGTCACTTCCACTGTATAATCATAAGGGATTTGATTTAGGTCATACCTGAATGGTCTAGTGGTTTTCCCTACTTTCTTTAATTTAAGTCTGAATTTGGCAATAAGGAGTTCATGGTATGAGCCACAGTCAGCTCCTGGTCTTGTTTTTGCTCACTGTATAGAACTTCTCCAACTTTGGCTGCAAAGAATATAATCAATCGGATTTCAGTATTGACCATCTGGTGATGTCTACGTGTAGAGTCTTCTCTTGTATTGTTGGAAGAGGGTGTTGCTATGACATTCTCCTGGCAAAACCTGTTAGCCTTTGCCCTGCTTCATTCTGTACTCCAAGGCCAAATTTTCCTGTTACTCCAGGTATTTCTTGATGTCCTACTTCTGCATTCCAGTACATTATAATGAAAAGGACGTCTTTTGGGGGGTGTTAGTTCTAGATGGTCTTATAGGTCTTCATAGAACCGTTTAACTTCAGCTTCTTCAGCATTGTTGGTTGGGGCATAGACTTGGATTACTGTGATATTGAATGGTTTGCCTTGGAAATGAACAGAGATCATTCTGTCATTTTTTGAGACTGCATCCAAGTACTGCATTTTGGACTCTTTTATTGACCATGATGGCTACTCCATTTCTTCTAAGGGATTCTTGCCCACAGTAGTAGATATAATGTGCAGGCCCACTTAATACTTGGGATTTGTTTCAGTAAATATATTGAGAAAGTTCTTTTGATATTTGCAACAATATGAAAACACTTACAGGTGAACTATACAGCCTGGAAATATCCCCCCAAATTAAGAGAAAGTTAAATATGTCATGAATGCATAAAATACATGTAGATATACATTTAACATATAAAATATGTATAATTTACTGTATGTGTTTGGTAAGGCTTCTAGTTAGTGGTAGGCTATTAATAGGTAAGTTTGGCAGGAGTCAAAAATCACACAGGAATTTTTGACTGCTCGGGTGTAGGCAGCCCTAACTAACATGTTATTCATGTGTCAATATATGCTTATATATATATATAATACATGGGTGCTCAATTGCTCAGTAGTGTTTGACTCATTGCGGCCCTGTGGACTGTAGCCTGCCAGGCTCCTTTGTCCATGGAATTTTCCAGGAAGGAATACTGGAGAGGGGTGCCATTTCTTAACTCCATATATATATTACATATACATTATATTTTATGTAATATGATAAATTATATGATCTACATTAGGATATATGATATATATTAAGATATGTATCTCCCGACAGTTCTGTTTCTCCAAAGAACTCTAATACACCAATCATTTCCCCGAATTGATACTGTTGAATATCTCATGTCTTAGGTTGGATTTCCTGAGAAAGATTTCTAGGAATCTAACACACGTGAGCAAGAGGGTTATGCAGTAGTGCTCATAGGAGTAACACTCAAGTGAGTCAGGCAGAGTGAGAAATTGGACTGTGGGGAGTGCATGAGCTGACAAGGCCCTTGAGAATTATACCAAATTCAGGCTAGCAGACCAAGATTTTATGAATTGTTCCCACTTGCAGTAGAGCAAAGAGGCATCATGCCTTGTGTCATGTAGCTTTCTTGGACTGAAGTCAGTTCCCAAAGAGCAACTTAGCTGTGAGCTGTTATCAGCCAACATTCCTGGCAGCATAGAGAATAAGTGTCCCTGTCTTGAAGAGGGAATCTAGGCAGCACACTACAGCATCCACTACACACTGAATGTTTCCACCTTCACCAAATCAATTTGCAATTGGATTGTTTTTGTTTGTTTACAGAATCAATCAAGAGACAAAAATCATTCTTTTTAATCTGTGGAGGTGTCTTCTTTAGCTGTTTAAAAGCCTTGGTAAGCAAAGCTGAATAAGAAACAAAAAAGAAAATTTGCCCTTGCTGAGTGATGAAAGAATTCTACAGCAATTGGCAAGAACACTGAGGAGCTAGTGTTTAGATATTAAAACAAAACCTCTAAGGTACTTATACAAAACACTGGCATTCAAAATGGAGAGTCTCACTCACATAGACAGGCAGGCTGACAGACTGACAGAAAAACCAATAGTTCTCAAGGCAAACATCTTAAGTTACAGCAGCTCTTGGCTTATTTATTTTCCCCATTAGGTACTGCTTTCAAAGGACCTTCATGTGGTACACTAAAGATCAAAGTACATTTTTCCAAAGAACCAAAAAAAAAAAAAAAGGCAGAAAAAGCCAGCTAATCCAAATATACATATGTTCTGAGTTGTGAATATTTTTTCATCCTTTGTTATAGGAAAATAAGTTGAAGACAGGAAAGAACTAGGTGATAGACTCAATTGTGTACATATCATTGTCAAGAGAGGATGCCAAATTCAACACAATGTTAGTCTGTCTGTAAGATGAAGATTTCAGAATTTAAAATAATCTGTGACTCCCTTGTTTAGTATACCTTTTGCTATTATTACCCTGAGACACTTGTAAAAGATAGTTTTCTTTTAGAGAAAAACTACAGTATATTGATACTCATAGATACCAAAGCATTTCATGGTGAGTCTCACTTTTTTTCCTGAAGAAAACAGTTTATTTCTGCAGAAAGTCATATTTCTCCTTCTATTTCAAGTACACTTTATATTAAAGGACTCCTACAACATTATCCTAGCACCTCTAAGAAAAGAAAAATCACACACCATATTCTTGAAATTTCCCCAATAAAGAAATACCCTAAATAGGACATATTCAGCAACACAGTTCAACATCTATTGATTGTTGGCCTTCTATGTGCCAGATAGTCTGGCAGGCACTGAGGTTATACCCATGACTAATACATGGTTCCTGCTTTCAAAAAGTGAGGAAGACAGGCAATTTCAACATTAGGCAGGAAATTTCAAGACAGTATGTAAAGGAACTATCACACAATGCCCTGGAAACCACCTAGTATTGGGGAAGGAGTTAGAGGATGAGGGATGATTTCATGGAAGAAATGTTGCATGAGCCTAGACTTGGAAGATGAGTGGGAGTGGATAGGGGAAGAGTACTGGGAAGGGCCTTTCATGTTTGGGTAATGGGAACTACAGGTGACTCAGTGTGGTTGTATATGAAAGAAAGGAGAAGATGGAAGGAGATGAACTGGAGAGGTGAGCAGACAATCACGAAAGGCTTTCAATGACATACTAAGCAGTTTCAGTCATTAAAAAAGAACATGGCCAGATTTTCTTTTAGACCAGCCATTCTGGCATCTGCCTCAGTCAGTTCTGTAGCTCAGTCATGTCTGACTCTGCGACCCTGTGGACTGCAGCATGCAAGGCTTCCCTGTCCATCACCAACTCCCAGAGCTTGCTCAAACTCATGTTCCATTGAGTCAGTGATGCCATCCAACCATCGCGTTCTCTGTCATCCCTTTCTCCTCCTGCCTTCAATCTTTCCCAGAATTAGGGTCTTTTCAAATGAGTCAGTTCTTCACATCAGGTGGCCAAAGTATCAGAGTCTCAGCTTCAGCATCCAGTGAATATTCAGGACTGATTTCCTTTAGGATGGACTGGTTTGATTTCCTTGCAGTCCAAGGAACTCTCAAGAATCTTCTCCAACACCACAGTTCAAAAGCATCAATTCTTTGGTGTTGGGATTATAGTCCAACTCTCATATCCATACATGACCATTGGAAAAATCACAGTTTTGACTAGACAGACTTTTGTTGGCAGGTTAATGTCTCTGCTTTTTAATATGCTATCCAGGTTTGTCATAGCTTTTCTTCCATGGAGTAAGTGTCTTCTAATTTTATGGCTGCTGTCACGATCTGCAGTGATTTTGGAGCCCAAGAAAATAAAGTCTGTCACTTTTTCCATTGTTTCATCATCTATTTGCCATGAATTGATGGGACCAGATGCCACGATCTTAGTTTTCTGAATGTTGAGTTTTAAGCCAGCTTTTTCACTCTCCTCTTTCACTTTCATCAAGAGGCTCTTTAGTTCCTCTTCACTTTCTGCCATAAGTGTGGTGTCACCTGCATATCTGAGGTTATTGATATTTCTCCTGGCAATCTTGATTGAAGAAAGGAGGGTAAACCACTAGACCATTCAGGTATGACCTAAATCAAATCCCTAACAATTATACAGTGAAAGTGACAATAGATTCAATGGATTAGATCTGATAGACAGAGTGCCTCAAGAACTATGGACAGAGGTTCCTGACATTGTACAGGAGGCAGGAATCAAGACCATCCCCAACGAAAAGACATGCAAAAAGGCAACACAGTTGTCTATGGAGGCCTTACAAATAGCTGAAAGTGAAACTGAGTCACTCAGTCATGTCTGACTCTTTGTGACCCCATGGACTATACAGCCCATGGAATTCTCCAGGCCAGAATACTGGAGTGGGTAGCCATTCTCTTCTCCAGGGGATCTTCCCAACCCAGGGATCGAACCCAGGTCTCCCACCTTGCAGGTGGATTCTTTACAAGCTGAGCCACAAATCTAAAGGCAAGGGAGAAAAGGAAAGATATACCCATTTGAATTCAGAGTTCCAAAGAATAGCTAGGAAAGATTAAAAAAAAGCCTTCCTCAGTGATCAATGCAAAGAAACAGAGGAAAACAATAGAATAAGAAAGAGTAGAGATCTCTTCAAGAAAATTAGAGATACCAAGGGAATATTTCATGCAAAGATGGACACAAATAAAGGAAAGAAATGGTAGGGACCTAACGGAAGTAGATGAGATTAAGAAGAAGTGGCAAGAATACACAGAAGAACTATACAAAAAAGATCTTCATGACCTAGATAATCACGATGGTGTGATCACTCACCTAGAGCCAGACACCCCAGAATGCAAAGTCAAGTGGGCCTTAGGAAGCATCACTATGAACAAAGCTAGTGGAGGTGATAGAATTCCAGTTGAACTATTTGAAATCCTAAAAGATGATGCTGTTAAAGTGCTGCACTCAATATGCTAGCAAATTTGGAAAACTCAGCAGTGGCCACGGGACTGGAAAAGGTCAGTTTTTATTCTCATCCCAAAGAAAGGCAATGACAAAGAACGTTCAAACTACCACACAATTGCACCCATCTCACATGCTAGCAAAATAATGCTCAAAATTCTCCAAGCCAGGCTTCAACAGTACATGAACCATGAACTTCCAAATGTTCAAGTTGGATTTAGAAAAGGCAGAGGAACCAGAGATCAAATTGCCAACATCCATTGAATCATAGACAAACCAAGAGAATTCCAGAAAAACATCTACTTCTGTTTTATTGACTATGCCAAAGCCTTTGACTGTGTGAAAGTTGCTAAGTCATGTCCGACCTTTTGCGACCACATGGACTATAGCCTACCAGGCTCCTCCGTCCATGGGATTTTCAAGGCAAGAATACTGGATTGGGTTGCCATTTCCTTCTCCAGGAGATCTTCCAGACCCAGGGATTGAACCCAGGTCTCCCGCATTGTAGGCAGATGCTTTACCATTTGACTGTGTGGATCATCACAAACTGTGGAAAATTCTTCAAGAGACAGGAATATCAAACCACCTTACCTGCCTCCTAAGAAATCCGTATGCAGATCAAGAAGCAACAGTTAGAACCAGACATGGAACAACAGACTTGTTCCAAATTGGAAAAGGAGTACGTCAAGGCTGTGTATTGTCACCGTGCTTATTTAACTTATATGCAGAGTAGATCATGTGAAATGCCAGGCTGAATGAAGCACAAGCTGGAATCAGGATTGCCAGCATCTGACTAGAGGAGAGATTTAAAGGAAACAATATAGGGTTGGGGAGACTAGGAAGGTGATTCCTACAGTACTCTAGCCAAGAGATAGTGAGAGCCAATCTCATTAGGCAGGGGCACTTGGGAACTAATGAGGGGAATGCTTTGAGAACTACTTTAGATGCAATAGGAAGATAGGTTACTGATAGGATTTAGGAGTAAGGGAGAAGGAGAAATTAAGTATGATTCCTAGTTTTTTGGATTGGGCAATTGGATGGGTGCACAACCATTAGACAAACAGGGAATTCAGAAGAGCAGGTATAGAACAAAAGCATAGGAGTTTGGTTTTAGATATCTCATGTTTGAGGGACCCACGAATAATTAAATATTTATGTGTCTATATCACTGAAAAGAGGGCTGAGCTAAACATGAACTTGTGAATCACTAGCATATTCAAGCATGATAAGGGCATTAATTTTTTGTAATTGTTTTTATGTGTTTTATTCACCACTGTATATCCAGTACGTAGAACAGTACATATCATAAATATCTGTTAGATGAAGAGTAGTTTAACTCATGGGAGTGAAAGAATTGTCCAGGTAGAAATGCAGAATAAGGAGAAGTGGTCAGAGGACACTCAATCACACAGAGGAGATAACTTGTTGGGGATCTCCACTGCTCACACTGACAGCACCAAACACCAATTCTGTATATTTCCAGTTTAATAGAAATTACCAGAAATTTCCAGATAAGGTTACACATAATAGGTTAAGTACATACTTTCTTGCAATTATCCCCAAATTAATACAGGATAAGAAAAGTACTTTCTTAATCTCCTATGTTGGGGAGAAAGCCCATTTTATATATTTTCAACAAATTTTTATGAGCTAAACTGAATATTGTAAATGGATGAGAAACACACACATACACTTGCAAATACAAACCCTGCATATTTCATCTAACTTTTAAAATCTTGGAAAGAACAAGTTATACAATAATAAAAAGAACATCTTGGTGTCCACATCTGTATACTCATGCCATCTCAACCTCTCCATTTAGAAGACTCAAAGGCTCAAAATTATTATGTTGGAAAGCAAACTCACTTTCTTCTCTCAACTTATTTTCTTCCCTCAACAACAGTTAAGAGTTGTGAACTCACAACTCTCCATGCAGAGTCACAAGTCATAAAACTAAGAGTCATCTCTGACACCTCCCCTCCTTCTCTCTTGCTTTCCATAGCTACACCATCCCCAAGTCCTGTCAACTTTGTATATCCCATAAATCTCTAGAATCTAGTCACTTTCTCTCCCCATCAACCCACTAAAGCACTTCCAACTCTCCACTGGACTTCTGCTATAGCCTACTAATTATCCATCTGTTCCCTTACTCTCTCCGACCCTGCCACCAATGGTTTTGATGCCAATCTGAGTATTTTTATTTTTTCAAAACACGAACCTGATTACATTTCCCTTCCATATAAAGCCCTTCATTGTCTTCCTGTGGTTCACAGGATAAAGACATCTCCGTTTATGATCTAGAAAGCCTTCACAACAAGACCTTAGCCTTATTCTCCAGTCTCATCTGGCTCTCTGTCCCCTGAGCTCTCTGTGCTCAGACCTTCCTTTAGATTCGCATGTAGGTTGCCTCCCTCCCACATGAAACATTCTTATCATCAGGGTATTTGCACTTGCTGGTCCCTCCTCCTGAAACATTCTTATCATCACCTCCCCGCTGTCCAAGCCAATCCATTTAGCCTAGGTAACTCCACCTTACCTGCCTCCTGAGAAATCTGTATGCAGGTCAAGAAGCAACAGTTAGAACTGGACATGGAACAACAAACTGGTTCCAAACTGGGAAAGGAGTATGTCAAGGCTGTATATCGTCACTCTGCTTATGTAACTTATATGCAGAGTACTTCATGTGAAATGCCAGGCTGGATGAAGCACAAGTTGGAATCAAGATTGCCGGGAGAAATATCAATAACCTCAGATGTGCAGATGACACCACCCTTAGGCAGAAAGTGAAGAGGAACTAAAGAGCCTCTTGATGAAAGTGAAAGAGGAGAGTGAAAAAGCTGGCTTAAAACTCAACATTCAAAAACTAAGATCATGGCATCTTGTCCCATCACTTCATGGCAAATAGATGGTGAGACAATGGAAACAGTGACAGACTTTATATTCTTGGGCTCCAAAATCACTGCAGATGGTGACTGCAGCCATGAAATTAGAAGACAATTGCTCCTTGGAAGAAAAGCTATGACAAACCTAGACAGCATATTGAAAAGCAGAGACATTTATTACTTTGCTGACAAAGTTCTGTCTATTCAAAGCCATGGCTTTTCCAGTTGTCATGTATGGATGTGAGAATTGGACTATAAAGAAAGCCCAGCACCAAAGAACTGATGCTTTTGAACTGTGGTGTTGGAGAAGATTCTTGAGAGTTCCTTGGACTGCAAGGAAATCAAACCAGTCCATCCTAAAGGAAATCAGTCCTGAATATTCATTGGAAGGACTGATGCTGAAGCTGAGACTCCAATACTTTGGCCACCTGATGCAAAGAACTGACTCATTTGAAAAGACCCTAATTCTGGGAAAGATTGAAGGCAGGAGGAGAAAGGGATGACAGAGAATGAGATGGTTGGATGGCATCCCCCCTTGATGGACATGAGTTTGAGCAAGCTCCAGGAGTTGGTGATGGACAGAGAAGTCTGGCGTGCTGCATGCAGTCCATGGGGTCGCAGAGTCAGACACAACTGAGCAACTGAACTGAACTCCACTTATCTTTCATAACACAGCAGAAACATTGCTTCCTCAGCTTAGATCAGATTCCACTATTAGGTGATTTCGTAGTACTCCACTGCTATCCCTCAGAGCACAATCTCACTTTATAGTGATATGCATTCTTCACTGTATAATTATACATTCATTTATATACTAGATAAATAATACACATTCTTTATGTATATTAATAAATTGTGTGATTAATTAATATAATCAATAATTAATATGATTATTGATTATATTACTGCTTTCAGGAAATTATATTTATATATTATATACTACATATATTATTATAGTATTTTTATATATTTTATATATTATATATAATATATACATAATGTTCATAAAATATAAATATATTTTTCTTATATTCTTATAATAGTATATATACATTAAATTATATAATATATATTATTTACATATATTCTATATAAAAAATAATATATCAAATATATTACATATTAATAATAGTATTAAATATCAAATTATTTATATAATTAATTATATTAAACTTCTGATTATATTAAATAATTAAGTAGGTAATTAAATAAATAATATATACTCTTCACTGTAGCTCAGATGGTAAAGCATCTGCCTGCAGTGCAGGAGACCCGGGTTCAATCCCTGGGTTGGGAAGATCCCCTGAAGAAGGAAATGACAACCTACTCCAGTACTGTTGCCTGGAAAATTCCATGGACTGAGAGGCTCCTCACAGCCTGGTAGGCTACAATCCATGGGGCTGCAAAGAGTCGGACACAACTGAGTGACTTCACTTTAGATAATTAAATAAATAATATCTGTTTGGTGGTCATATATCTGTATTTTGATCACTATTATATCCCCAGCTCCTAGATCTGTACCAGGGCACATAGTAGGTACTCAATAAATATTTACTGAAGTAATGGAGGAATGAATATGTGTATGCATGTTTCTATAAAATACCTATTTTGGATATTTGGAAGGCTTTGGAATTATTAATCAAAAAGTATCTCCCAAAACACAAGTACTATGTGTTTCTGCTTTCCTCTTTGTTATTACACAAGATTAAACAACATACGTGTATATGTGTGTGTGTATGTTAGTCGCTCAGTCATATCCAGCTCCCTGCGACCTCATGGACTGTGGCCTGCAAGCTTCTCTGTCCGTGGGATTTTTCACGCAAGAATACTGGAGTGGGTTGCCATTTCCAGTATACACACTGGAGTGTTTATTTGTTGCTGATTCATGTTGAAGGTGATTGGCTTGATGTATGTTTCCCCAAAAGTGACCTGGGGAAGGATCTGAATGCAAGTAGTTTATTTGGGAGTGGCAAGTGGGGATGTACAATAGGAAGAAAGGGACAGGAAGGCAGCCAATTAAAGGTCCATCATTATGAAAGTCATTGCTGTGGATAAATGAGATTCAATCCCAGTGGGAATTCCAAGCTCAAGGTTATTTCAAACCCACTGGCAGGAGAGCTGAGGTATTTGTACACCAGTCAATCCTTGCTTGAAGGCTACTTCCAGAGGTACTCATTCTTCAGCTCCTCCAGCCTGCTGTATGAGGATAGCAGAACCAGTTTGGTGACCAGAGAAAGCCCTCTGGCAAATTAAAAAAAAAAAAAAATGCAGATACTGAAACTGGGGCCAATACAGGCTGCAGTGGTGGGCACAAGGGAATAAATATAGCAGCGGCACCAAAAGTATCTGTCACGGTGATAACTGTACAGAAATAATTCTCATTTATTGAGTGCTCGCTCTGTTCACCTCTTTACACTTAGGACTTTATTTTCCAACTCATAGCAGCACTGGGTGGTAAGTACTATTATTAAAAATTTACAGTTGAAGACGGAGGATATTTAACTTCTTCAAGGTTAATGAACCACTAATGAACTGCACAATCTATCTGGCTCCAAAGTCTAAGTTCTGAACCACTACCCTGTATTAGAAGGATGTTCCCTGCACCCCAATAAATACATACATACGAACGACTCCACACACAGTGGAATTTTCGCAGGACCAGCGTATCCTTCCTAACTGTCGGGCACTGCACTCTTTGCCTTTACTGGTTCTTTCACATTGGCATTGAGAGCTGTGCCAATTATTCAACAGTCAGTTGACCAAATACAGGACAACTTTGTGCAGAGTAGCGGGGCTCTATGGGCCTTTGACTGAAACGTCCAAATGAACATTCCGTGTGGCCAAGTGCTCAGTGAAAAAGAAGGTCTAATGAACCTCCATGGTGTATGACTAAAAGCAGCGCCCGAGACACCCCAGCTTGAATATAATTATAAGGGGGTTGTCCCAGCACTCAGGGCACAAAGTAACTGTTATCTGAAGTTGGAAAGGAATTTCCTGAAGTAGCTGGGAATTGTACAATGAAGCACACCATAAAAGCTACTGTTCCCCAGTCCCTGATCATGAGGACAAAATTTGACCTGCTGAATTATTGAGCTAGACCATGAAATTATTTTCAGAGACTTTCCTTCCAACTGAGAAAAATCTACCTACCTAAAATAATCATCTTTTAGTAAACTGTTGCAGTAATCCAGGGGTTCATTTGATGAGCACTGCTGTGTACACCGAAAGTGAACTTGAACCAACCAAATTCCCATTCTTCTGAGAAACTCTAGTAATGACTTCTTACATATTCCTACGTTAAAGTCACAGCATTTTAATTTAGTCTTGATAAAGTACATTTGTAACTTCTCAGAGTTCTCTTTTTTTTTTAACTGTTCAAAGGATCTGCCTAAGTTCCTTGTTTCTATGGAAAGCTCACTTTTAAGAAAAAATTCATTTGTCCCTAATCTATTTTAAAAGTGCAAAGCTATTCAAAGATACTTGAGAGACAGTTAAAGTTTAGGAAGAGAAGTGAGGGGCTCAGCTGGCACAAACCTTCCAGGTTTTGCTAGTTATCTCTATCATGCAAAGTT
Organism: Oryx dammah; assembly: GCF_014754425.2. Lineage (NCBI taxonomy): Eukaryota > Metazoa > Chordata > Mammalia > Artiodactyla > Bovidae > Oryx > Oryx dammah. Next base: position 80,629,265 of record NW_024070185.1, on the reverse strand, counting down.
ATCTACTACAGCTTGCACAACTCTGGATGAAAAACAAAAAATGTGAGCAGGCTCCATTGTCTGAAACAATTCATTTTAAAAGAGTTTTGCTGCAGAAATGCACCTGAAACAACTTGAAAATCAAATTAGAGTGTGAAACGTTAGCATCTTCTGTATTCCAGCCAATAAGGAATCCCCTAACATCTCTTCTAGAAGGCAATGGCACCCCACTCCAGTACTCTTGCCTGGAAAATCCCATGGACGGAAGAGCCTGGTAGGCTGCAGTCCATGGGGTCACTAAGAGTCAGACATAACTGAGTGACTTCACTTTCACTTTTCACTTTCATGCACTGGAGAAGGAAATGGCAACCCACTCCAGTGTTCTTGCCTGGAGAATCCCAGGGACGGCAGAGCCTGGTGGGCTGCCGTCTCTAGGGTTGCACAGAGTCGGACACGACTGAAGTGACTTAGCAGCAGCAGCAGCAGAGGGAACTTTGCTCCCTTAACATAGACATTGTGAAAGAGTCAGCAGATAGTAGATGAAAGAATATTAAAAGTACCCCTCAGAGGAAACCACCAAAAAGTGACCATGGGAATGATGGTTTTGTTATCCTGGTCATTGGCACCTCTAAGGTTTTTGCAGTGTCCTCCCCCATTTCAATGGCCACCATCATCTCCTTTTCTTCAGGTCACAGGGGGCTTCCTTTAGAGACATGCTATTCTGAAGTCAAACTTAAATGTACTGTGGTTTGTGTTCATTTTTAAAGGATACGCTTCACTACTAAAGCATTCTCGTTCATATAGCAAAGCATTCTCATCCACACAGCAAATAGCTATAATTGTGAGATGAACTAAGCAGAGTTTACATTAAATAGTAAGATTCATGAAGACCCAGTCAGAATAAATGAAAGTGAGTAAAGACTTTGTGCTGTGAGGAAAAACCCATGGTATGGCCATCCCCATCATCAATGTTATCATTTTGATTATGGATTATGCCTATCAAATTACGTCACCTGCTCAGATCAGCACAGATTTGGTGAAAATGCACTAAGCTGTGCTAAAAAGACTCTAAGAAATAGACAACTCTGTGGTTTTTTTTGTTGTTGAAAAGTGGGTAGGAGGTGAGGTTTAAGCTGTGGTTTTAAGTAGAAGATAGAGCAGTGGTTTGATATGCTACCTCTATATAGGCTTGATATGCTAGTCTACTATATATAGACTTAATTATATGTAAAATAATCCTGAGATAAACAAAATTGCAAAATTATGATTGTCTCTGGAGAAGGCAGGATTTGAAGTGAAGAGCAGAACCAGGACAGTTCCTCTTCGTTCCATACCATTTGTGCTGCATGGCTTTTTATTATGGACATGTACTTCTTCTAAGTACTGAATATTTGAAAATGTATGGCCTGCTTAGAAAGCAGGAGCAGAGAAATAGAAAACCCAAATGTGTAGTCATAGGTAGTGAGGAGGGTAATCCTGCACACAGGGTGCATTCTGGACACAGCACAAGCCTCAGAATTATCCAACCCAAGGCTGAAGGAGCTGGGGTATTGATGTACCAGCTTTGTGAGTCCACATTTTGCAACAACCCTTTCCCACTGTGAGCTGCTGTGAGCAGGGTTGTTGTTGATTCCCAGGCCATAAACGGTAGTCTGGATTTGGCTACTGGAGAGACAAGAATTCTCAGGCACAGTTCTATGTTCTACTCACAACACTTCTGACACCAAATGTGTGAATTTTCCACACCAAGCAGTTCTCCAATTCTCTGTGGACACCAATTGGATGTCCTATAATTTAATTCAATTCTGATACTAATTTCCCAGAGTTAGCACAGGCCCCACAGGTTAAATGCTCAGACCGCCCCTCCACCTCAGCAGCCAGTTACAAACAGTGGATGCCCACGTTACTCACACCTCTGTCCCCACAACCCCTTCCTCAGGTGTGATAATTTGTTATAATGGCTCACAGAAACTGCTTTACTTACTATTTCCAGTTCTATTGTAAAGGAATCAAATGAATAGCCAGAGAAAAAGGTATACGGGGAGAGGACCAAAAGGGCCCCAAGTGCAGGAGCTTCTTCTATCCTCATTGAGTTGGAGGGCATCACTGGCATATGAATGAGTTCACCAACCCAGAAGCTCCCCAAACTCTGGCATTTAGGGATTTTGTACAGGTGTCATTATGTAGCCAAAGGTTTATTGAATCATTGACCATTGGTTATTGAGCTCAATCCCCAGCTCCCCTCCCCTTCCTGGAGACCAGGACAAGGGCTGGCAGAGGGGAGTGGTTTCTGGAAATTTCAATGATCTAATCACATGATTGGTTCCTCTGGCAACCAGCCCCCATCCTACAGGTCTCCAGGGGCTCACCAAGAGTCATCTCATCAGTACAAACTTAGGTATGAATGAAAGAGGCTTATTATAACACATTCCTCTCACCTCTATCACTCAGGAAATTCCAAGGGTTTTAGACGCTCTTGTGGAAGGAACTGGGGACAAAGACCAAATACATATTTTCTTATTATATCATCATGCCACACACAGAGATGCAGATTCTAGCAGCTGGAAACCTGAAGAGCACTCCCTGCTCTCAAGTGAGTCTGGGAGGTAGGGAGAGGCACTCACAACACCCACTGTAAGCCTCATCCTTTGAGGTCAGTCTAGTGGCCTGCCAACCATCACTGAGTGCCTCTACCCGCTGGAACAGTTGGAATAGTTCCCCACATTCCTGGGGTTTGAATCTGACCAGGTAGAGCTTTGCTTACGAGTCATTACAGGGGCCCCTGTGGAAAACAACAAAGGAAATGAAAGGATAGGAAAAGGGAGTGAATACCAAGGCCAGAGCAGGGGTAGAAAGCACAGGCTCTACATGCTATCTCCCCGATCACAGCAGACACCACTAGTCAGTCATGTCCCTTCCCTTTGACCTGTGCTGGCTCAGAATCCTCTTCAACATCAGATGATTGGCAGCCACTTTCAGGCTATCAAGATTGGCTCTCAAAATTTCAACTATTTGTCATGTCTTTACTAGAGGGTACAAATGGTTCAGCCAGACTATTCAGCATACTCAGCCAGGAAATATAAATGACATTTTTAAAAATGTTTTCTTTCTAAGCTCTTGTGTGTGGTCTCAGGGAACAGAGGGAAAATGGGGAAGAAAAAGGTGAAGTCTCGTATGAGATTCCTGTTGCTGCTATAACAAGCTATCACAAACTGAGAGGCTTAAAACAACACAGATGTGTTATCTTACTGTTATGTAGGTTAGAAGTCTGATGTGGGTCTCACTGGGCTAAAATCAAGGTGTCATCATGGCTTCATTCCTTTCTGCAGACTCTGAGGAAAATCTGCCCTTTATGGCTGGCCACGATCTTTAGCTTGTGGCTCCTTCCTCCGTTAAAGCCAGCAATGACAGGGGGAGTCCTTCTTACATGGCGTTCCACCTCTCCTCCTGCCCCCTGTCTTACTTTTAAGAACTCTAGTTTGGATCTACCCACCTAAATAATCTAGGGTAAATAACTCATCTTTCAAGATCCTTAACTCAATTACCTTGACAAAGTCTCTTTTTCCAGGTAATGTAAAATATTCACAGGTTCTTGGAATTAAGAGATGGACATCTCTTGTTGTTGTTTAGTCTCTCAGTCATGTCTGATTCTTTGCGAGACCATGGATTGCAGCCCACCAGGCTCCTCTGTCCATGGGCTTCTCCAGGCAAGAATACTGGAGTGGGTCACCATTTCCTTCTCCAGGGGATCTTCCAAACCCAAGGATCAAACCTGTGTCTCCTGCATTACAGGTGGATTCTTTGCCACTGAGCCACCTGGGAAGGCCATGGACATCTCTGGGGGACCATTATTCTGTCTACCGGAGGCTCCTAAAAATAGTGTTTTATCAATGCCTTAATTTTTTCTAAAATGGATCCTGATTCCATGCCATCTCACTTATTCTATTTAATCTGTATAATTTTTGGAACTCTAACATCCACAACATAGCATAAAATTCCTGCCAGAGCTATTTCTGGGTAAGTAGGCAGAAGTATAGTCTAAAGGTTTGATTAACTATGTATTGTGAAGACTAACTCCAAGTGTAAACATTCAGGTGTTCAAAGTAAATATAACATCTTTGAATACGCAGTTTCAGTCAGAATCTATCTTCTAAAATTTTATTATGGAGGAGCTAACACCAGCAAACAGTGGCCTAACCCTTCTCCCCGAAAAATAGACGAACACATGAAGTATCTTTGAGTCTAAAAGAGATATTTGCACGTTTACATTTATAGAGGTGTTATAATAGCCAAAACATCAAAGCAACCCGTGTCTATCAATAGATGAACAGATAAACAAAATGTGGAATAGTCATACAATAGAATGCTATTTAGCCTTTAAAAGGAAGGAACTTATCACACATGTTGCAACACAGATGAATCTTGAAGATAGTACATCAAGTGAAATAAGCCAGTCACAAAAGAAAAAATAAGGTACTTATGGCCAGGGCCCCTGTGAGAATGAGGAGGGTGAAAGAATATAAGAGAAATTACAGGGGGAGAAGATATTGGATGAAGAAGCAGTGGTGACTTGTGAATTAGCATAGGGAGTGATCTGGGCAAAATAAGAAAATAAAAAATAATCATTTACATAAAGTGCCATTTACATAAAGTTATCTGTGTGTGCATGTGTGTGTGAGTGTGTGTGGAGAGAGAAAGAAGGAGAGGAATAATATTTTGGTGAGACAATAATTTTTAGTTCAACATTTTAAGGTTAGGACACCAGTAGACAACTCAGGTAGAACTATAAAATTTCTGAGTATAAGGGGATTTAAGGAGACGAACCTCTGGCTACACTGTGTCCACACCCCCACCTGGCAACAATGTCTGCTGGAGCTAAGTAGTTGCGGGCTATCCTGGACGAGACTCTTCAGTTTGCTCTATTGCCCATCACTTCCTAGTGTTTCCCCTATATGAAACTTGTATTTTTCTAGTTAAGTATTTTTTTTTTATATTTTTCACCATTCAGATATGTTTAGTTTGTTTTTGTTTAAAATATATTTTTTCCTCTTATAGGCTATGAACTTCCTACCTCTGTTAAAGATCAAACTGCCAATATCCATTGGATCATAGAAAAGGCAAGAGAATTATAGAAAAACATCTATTTTCGTTTCATTGACAACACTAAAGACTTTGGCTGTACAGATCACAACAAACTGTGGAAAATTCTTAATGAGATGGGAATACCTGACCACCTTACCTGCCTCCAGGCTTCCCTGGTGGCTCAGACGGTAAAGCGTCTGCCTACAATGTGGGAGACCCAGGTTCGATCCCTGGGTTGGGAAGATCCTCTGGAGAAGGAAATGGCAACCCACTCCAGTACTCTTGCCTGGAAAATCCCATGGACAGAGGAGCCTGGTAGGCTACAATCTATGGGGTCACAAAGAGTCAAACAACTGAGTGACTTCACCTCATCTTACCTGCCTCCTCTATGCAGGTCAGGAAGCAACATTTAGAACTGAACATGGAACAATTGACTGGTTACAAATTGGGAAAGGAATACATCAAGGCTTATTGTCACCCTGTTTATTTAACTTATATGCAGAGTACATTATGTGAAATGCCACGCTGGATGAAGCACAAACTGCAATCAAGATTACTGGGAGAAATATCAATAACCTCAGATATGCAGATGATACCACACTTATAGCAGAAAGCAAAGAGGAACTAAACAGCCTCTTGATGAAGGTGAAAGAGGGGAGTGAAAAAGCTGGTTTAAAACTCAGCATTCACAAAACTAAGATCATGATATCTGATCCCATCACTTCATGGCAAATAGGTGGGGAAACAAAGCAAACAGTGAGAAACTTTATTTTCTTGGGATCCAAAGTCACTGCGGACAGTGACTGCAGCCATGAAATTAGAAGACGCTTGCTCCTTGAAAGAAAAGCTATGGCAAAACTAGACAGCATATTAAAAAGCAGAAACATTACTTCACCTACAAAGGTCCATATAGTCAAAGCTGTGGTTTTTCCAATAGTCATGTACTGATGTGAGAGCTGGACAATTAAAAAGGCTGAGCACTTAAGAATTGATACCTTCAAACTGTGATGCTGGAGAAGACTCTTGACAGTCCCTTGGACTGCAAGGAGATCTAACCAGTTAATCCTAAAGGAAATCATCATCCCTGAATATTCATTGGAAGGACTGATACTGAAGCTGAAACTCCAATACTTTGGCCACCTGATGTGAAGAATGGACTCATTGGAAAAGACTCTGATGCTGGGAAAGATTGAAGACAGGAAGAGAAGGGGACGACAGAGGATGAGATGGTTGGATGGCATCACCAACTCGTTGGACATGAGTTTGAGCAAACTCTGGGAGATGGTGAAAGACAGGGAAGGCTTCCATGCTGCAGCCCGTGGGGTTGCAAAGAGTCAGACACAACTGAGCAACTGAACAACAACAACCTCTGTTAAAAAAGTTTTCTCCAATCTGAAGTCATGCTAAATTATATGATTTTTATTATTTTACTTTTTACATGTAAACATTCCATCTTTGCAAATATCTGAGATTAGAATACAGTTACATTTTCTTCCACAACAAGAAGAATACAATTACATTTTCAATGTAATACAATTACATTTTCTTCCGCAGTTTGTTGTGGAGATATTTATTTAAGTCAGCACCATCAAAGTTTCCATGAAATTTTTTTCAAGCTAAATCTTCTTCTTTGTTAGATATTAAATTCCTATATTCACTGGGATCTATTCCTATGTTCTCTATTCCAGTTTACTCTTACTTTCCTTATGACTAGGAGACGAAAGACAAAGCTCTGAAAGCAAGTCAGAGGATATAAATGAACCCAGGTTCTGTCTACAGAATCTGTCTTGAGGTCCTTTTCAGGAAGATAAGATGAACAAAAGGATGACAGATACAGGTGAATAGTTTGGAGGTTGGAAAATCCAGGCAGTTTTGGTGACGTTGAGTTTTGTATTCTTGAGAAGCAGCCATATGGTACTGGCTAGTTTGCCATTGAATGAGAAGTCAGGAAAGGCAAATGAGGCTGATAATTTGAAACAAAGAAAGCCCTAGCTGTGAAACAAAAAGGAGATGAAGAGTGTGGGCCATGAACACCAAGACTATGATGCTGAGACAAATTTCCATTCCATTCAGGGAGCATTTTCTAGTATTTCTGCTGGGAAGAAACCAACCTGAATATGTGTAAGTCTGTTCAATGAGTGACTGTACCTGGGAGATAGAGGAGAGAAGTGCAGGTCTTGACCAAGGGAAGCCCCATCTGTCTGCCTACAGAAGCCAAATTTATAAGGCAATGACATCTTCACTTTCCCTTTTGGCCAGTCTAGACTAATGGAGCTCACCTTTTAGCTGGTACAAGAATCACCAGGAAGACTTGCTAGAGCACAGGTTTCTGGGCCCCCATCCCAGAGCCTCTGATTTAGTAGGTCTGGGGTGAAGCTAAGAATTCGTGTTTCTAACAATCTCCCAGGTAACGCTGATGTTTCTGATTGAGGGACCCCACTTTGAGAACCATTTGTCTAGATTGAGGACAGAAGGAGAAAGGGACAACAGAGGATTAGATGATTGGATGGCATCATTGACTCAATGGACGTGAGTTAGTGCATACTCCAGGAGACTGTGAAGGACAGGGAAGCCTGGTGTGCTGCAGTCCATGGAGTTGCAGAGTCGGACATGACTGAATGACTGAACAGCAATACCAAAATGACTATTTATTATCCTAATTAATAAAATTTGACATCAAAATGACTAATAATATTTGAGAGACTTAAATTTTGTAAGAGAAAACCTTATTTGTGAAGGTTTCTCTGACCTTCTCCTGCAGAGTTGGCCCCATCTCTGTGTGTACTGATGAAGTGCCATTTGACTGCATCTTAAAGGATGTATGTAAAGGTAGAAGGTATAGGAAGTAGGGGCTTCCCATGTGCTGTAGCAGTAAAGAATCCCCCTGCCAATGCAGGAGATACCGGCAATGCTGATTCAATCCCTGGATTAGGTAGATCTCCTGAAGTAGGAAATGGTAACCCACTCCAGTCTTCTTGCCTGGAAAATTCCATGGAAAGAGGAGCCTAGCAGGCGCTGGACATGACTGAGAGACTGAGCACAAAGGAAGTAGATGGATGAGTTCCATTGGCCTCAGAAAGGCAGCATCAAAGGTGCAGCTTAATTTCTTTCTTTAATAAAAATATTTATTTATTTGTTTGGCTGCATTGGGTCTCAGTTGTGGCACACAGGATCTTCATTGCGTCATGTGTAATCTTTTGTTGCTGCTCATGGACTCTCTCTCTAGTTGTGGCATGTGGGCTCAGAAGTTGCAGTTTATGGGCTTAGCTGCTCTGCAGTGTGTGGGATCTTAATTCCCCAAGGGAGCAAACCTGCATTCCCCTGCATTTCAAGGCAGATTCTTAACCACTGGACCACCAGGGAAGTCCCACAGCTTAATTTCTGACTGGCCAATGTATTAACAGAAGAGCCACTGATTGAAAAGAGCAGGTTTGGGGATGAGGAGGGGACAAGCAATTCGTCCTTGTCCTGGAGGTGGGCATGAATGTGTTGTTTTAGGGACCTGTAAGCATCTATGGCCAGGATGCAGTTGGATATAGAGCCTAAAGCTCAGGAAGGAGATTTGGGTGCCAGTGGGCTCATTCTCCAACCTACAAGGGCAAGAGGAACTGAGGTCAGTGATGGGCTCTGGGGAGCACCAACATTTCAGGACCAAGTGGAAGAATGTGTGCATGTAAGCTAAGTCGTTTCGGTCGTGTCTAACTCTTTGGGACCCTATGGACTGTAGCCCGCCAGGCTCCTCTGTCCATGGGATTCTCCAGGCAAGACTACTGAAGTGGGTGGCCACACCCTCCTCTAGGGGATCTTCCTGACCCAGGGATCGAACCCACGTCTCCTGAGGCTCCTGCCTTACAGGCAGATTCTTTACCACTGAGCCACTAGGGAAGCCCAAGTGGAAGAATGCTGCTGCTGCTGCTTTAGTTGCTTCAGGCGTGACCAACTCTGCGCCACCCCGTGGACTGTAGCCTGCCAGGCTCCTCTGTCCATGGGATTCTCTAGGCAAGAATACTGGAGTGGGTGGCCATGCTCTCCTCAAGTGGAAGAACAGGAACCAGCAAAGGAAGCTGGGGAGGAACAATAAGAGATGTAGAAGCAGAACAGAGGCCAAGGCAGGAGAACAGAGCTTTACCATCAGGTGCTACAGTTCACTCCTGAGCACAGCACAGAGAAGCGTCAGGAGTGCCTCAAGGGGGAAAATCTGTCATCCAGAGGACAGCCCTGATGACCAGGGAGGCTGGAGTCTCTCCAGCCTCAAAGCAGCCTTTGCTGGAACTCCTGGAGTAGAGTGGGATGGGGTCCACATCTGAGGTCCCCGCCGGCCTGCAGAACACGTTGCTCTGCGCTGACCGTGCAGTGGAGCGTCAGAGGTGCTGGCCGTCAGTGACCGGCGGCAGTGCAGGTAGTGAGTAAGGCCCTGAGAGTCAGCTGGGGATGGTCATGTTTCAGATGCTAGAAGTGGAGCTGGTTGGCATTGAAGGTGTGAGGCAGAAAACAGTCTCCAGAAATCCCAAATCTCCGTTTACACATATAATGAATCTGTCTCTCCTTTTTGCAACTGGTACACTATTTTAACGGTGTCAGAGTTGGGTCACGGTGACTCTTCTAATCATGTGTGCCTATGCTGCAAGTTGGAGCTTCCCTGTTAATTTGAAATGCTTGTTTTGAAAAAGTTCCATGATGCTATGGGTTGAATTCTGCCCCCACCCCACCCCACACCACAGATATATTAAGGTTTTAACCCCTAGTACCTCAGAATGTGGCCTTGTTTAGAGTAGGGTTGTTGCCGATGTGATTAGTTAAGATGCAATTGTGCTAGTCCAATACGACTAGTGTCCTTAGAAGAAAAAGAGACACGGAAGCAGACACACAGGGAAACATCGTGGGGAGACAGAGCGAAACTGGAGAGACAATTCTTCAAGCCAAGGAATGCCAAGAATTGCCAGCCATCACCAGAAGCTAAGAGAGAGGCCTGAGACCGACTCTCCCTCAGGGCTCTCAGAAGGAACCAGCACTGCCAACACCCTGACTTCTGATTTCTAGCTTCCAGAATGCTGAAAGAATACATTTCTGTTATTTTAAGAATGTTTTGTGTGATACTGTGTTATAACAGCCTTAGGAAACAAACACATGGAAAACTAGAAACCCACTTACATTATCATAAGACATATCAATATGAAATTTGTCAAAGCAAGAAACGTTTGCCTAACAAAGAATTTGTTAGATTCTTTGATTGTAACTTCAACATGTGTAAATCTGGAGGTTTTATCTTTACTAAGTGACAAATAAAAGAGTAAGATATTTAAAGTGTACAGCATGATGTTTTGATATACATATACCTTGTATATATATACACATACAATATACATTGTGAAGATACTGAGTTAATTACCACATCCATCATCTCATATATTTACTTTTTTGGGGGGGGGCGAGAATGTTTAAGTTCTACTCTCTTAGCAAATGTCAATTATACGACACAGTTTTATCAACTATAGTCACCATGCTATACCCTACATCCTCAGACCTTATTTATCATTGAAAGTTTATACCCTATTACCAGCCCCTTCTTGTTTCTCCTATCCCTGCCCTCAGACAACTTTCCTATTCTCTGGTTCTTTAGCTTTGACTTTTTAAAACAATATACTTCTTTCTCCCTTGCTGTGAGGGCTTTCTCTAGTTGCAGTGAGTGGGGGCTACTCTCTAGCTGCAGTGCTTGGGCTTCTCACTGCAGCGGCTTCTCCTGCTGCAGAGTACTGTCTCTAGGATAAGCAGGCTTCAGTAGTTGTGGTGTATGGGTTTAGTTACCCTGCAGTATGTGGAATCTTCCCGAGCCAAGGACTAAACCTGTGTCCCCTGCTTTGGCAGGTGGATTCTTAACCACTGGACCACCAAGGAAATCTCTAAGTTTGACTTAAAAAAAAAAAAAAGACTCTATATAAGTAATACTAAACAGTATTTGTCTTTTTCTCTCTGGTTTATCTCATTTAGAATAATGCTTTCCAGTTTCACTCATGTTGTTGCAGATGGCAGTATTTCCTTCCTTTTTTAAAGCTGAATAATATTCCATTGTAATACCTCATTTATTTATTTATTTATATCATAATTTTATAAGAAGATATAAAATTTCCACTAATTCCCCCCACAGATAGATGCCTTCAAATCTCCTCCAGTTTATTTCATTGTGTTGTACCAACATTATCGTTTCTATGTGTACCATGACATAAAACGTTGGAAAGAACTAGAAACACTTAAATAGAGGGTATCAAGAAGTACTTGGTGCAACCGAATGGAACTAATTGTATGTCTGCAGAAGTAGGGGCATGAAAAGGGGTGGATCACTCAGTGAAGGGTAGCCTGGGAGCCTGTTTCAAAGCAGAAAGTTTAAAGAGAAGTGTTCATCTGTAAAAGCAAATCATGAGTTGCAATTTGTAAGCTGCCTTCACCTTCACTTCCTCCAGGCCAACACTTGTTTGTAACTGAATATTTCTTAAGCAGTCTGTCAGTTTATCCATAGCTGAATGACAGTTTCATAAAATATCCCATCAAAACGCAAATTCTCCATTTTAGGGATTTTTACTATCGTTCCCATTTATAACTCTTCATAGTGTTTATAGTAAACAAATATTGCCACCTTATACACAAAGAACCACTGAGATGTCACTATATGATGATCCCATGGAGGGATTACATAATACAGGTTTTTTTGAACCCAGGTTTGGGCCCATAAAGTAACAGTGCATTTGCACATTTTCTGACTTGACTGGAAGCTTATATATCTTCATTTCCTAGGAAAAGACTACATGGGGTTCTAGTCCTTACCTAGGGCACTGTCATGATATAAAGAAAGCATGAAGGCTGTTCCTCACAGCGTGGACAGGATCAGGTCCAGAAGCAGGGCCTCGGTTCTAAGAACAGGATTTGCTCTCAACTGCTTCGGGGCTCCCTGCTGCCCCATCTTGCTGCCCCTTCCCAAGGAGTGCCCTTTCTCTCTCCTTTTGATCTGGTCAACAGTCCCTTCCTTTCTCAGCATCCCCTCTCCGCTTCTGTGTGTGCTCAGGAGATGGGGCTCAGCCACACTCTCCCTGTACTCTGTGGCTTCTGCACCTGTCATATTATTTGTTCTTCTTCACACCCCACCACGCCACCCGTTTGTCTAGGGCTAGAAAGTGTGTGTGCGCTCAGTTGCGTCCAGCTCTTCGCAACCCCATGGACTTTAGCCCTCCAGTCTCCTCTGTCCATGGAATTTTCCAGGCAAGAATACTGGAGTGGGTAGCCATTTCCTTCACCAGGCGATCTTGCCTACCCAGGGATAGAATTTGCATCTCTTGAGTCTTTTGCATTGGCAGGTGGATTCTTTATCAGGTGGCTCAGCTGGTAAAAAATCCACGTGCAACGCAGAAGACCTAGGTTCGATCCCTGGGTTGAAAAGATCCCCTGAAGAAGGAAATGGCTACCCATTCCAGTATTCTTGCTTGGCAAATCCCCATGGACAGAAGAGCCTGGCAGGCTACAGTCCATGGGATAGCAAAGAGTTGGACACACCTGAGCAGCTAAGCACAGCACAGTGCACAGTGCCACCCGGAAAGCTGGGGCTAGGTTGATGTCTTTTTTAAAATGTTTCTACTATGAAATTGATCATATATTTAAAAATGTACTTACCACTTGTATGTACATTTTAAAGAACAGCAATGAATTGTTTTTGAAACTCCCCAATTCCTTCACCTATACCCCTAGAAGTAACTGTCCTTGAATTGGTTAGTGACAAGTTATGGGTTATTCATAAGCACTGATTTTGAACTTTATAAAAATGAAATTTATATGTGCATTCTCATGAAGCTTGCTTCTGACCTAGGTATTTCACCCAAGATAATGTTTGTAAGATTCATCCCTATTACTATAAGGTAACTATAGCTCATTTATTTTTACCTCTTAGTCAGATTCCATTGTGGGAATTCTCCAGTGTATCTTTCCTACTTTGACTGACATTTCAGTCATGTCCAGAGTTATGCCATCATAAACAATACTGATGTGAACATTCGTGAATGCACATCCTGGACCTTTTTTTTTTCTTAGAGATATATCTAGGAATGGAATTCAACCTGTTTAGATAATGCCAAATTATTTTCCAAAAGCAATGAACCCAATCTATACTCCAACCAGCAGTGCCCAAAAGTTTTCATTGTTTCAGTGTTGCTCACCCTGGCTATGGTCAGACTTTTAAACTTTGCCAGTTTGATGGATATTTCATGGTGTTTTTAAGGAAGACTTCTTTCTCATTCCCCAATTCCTAGCACCTAACAGAGGATTATGCAAGTTAGTAGAAGCTCACAAATCTTTCGTTTGGTGGGAAAACAGCAATCATGTAATGTGACAAGTACCATGATAGATAAGAATGTTAAGAATCCGCGTGTAATTTAACCATGTGTCCCTTTGGTCTTCCAGTCTAGCTGCACAACAGAATCACCTGGGTATCCTTTTCTTTTATCACTGGCATTTCATTGTGGAAAAACTTCAAACTTACAATAAATTTGGGAGAATTTTACAGGGAATACGTGCACCTAGATCCTACCATTCTCATTTTACTATGCTTGCTCTAGGGGGATCCTTTTGAAAAATGTCATTCTCCAAGGCTGGGATTCTAAATCTGTAACTCTGAAATGGAAGAAAAGAACCTATTTTTGTTTCTTTGTTTTTGTTTTTAAACTCCCCAGGTGATTTTGATGAGCAGCCAGTCTTGGAAACCACAGACTGAAGGAACTTGATGCAATAAAAAAGACAGATTTATCATTAGCCAGCAGTGTTCATTCTTTGTGTGTGTGTTGGGGGTGGGGGGAGTTCTGCTGGGTGTCTAAAGTCATTTTCTCAGTCCACCAGCATTCCTAGGAAATGTGTCAACCAGCATCAGTTTTGCAAGGGTGTGGACAGGTTCTTGGGAGGTGGCAGACCAGGTCTTCTCAGTACTAGAAGCCAAGAAGGATCTGGCTCCAGCCCCTCTTGATTCCTCCCTCTGAACATCACAGGCAGAGAGAGGAACTCACCCTTCAGATGCAAGCCAGCTCCTGTCAACATTTGGGTGTTGTCATGGGCTGAACAAAATTTCCCCCAAAATTCATATGTTGAAGCCCCAGTGTCTTAAGACTATGACTGTACTTGGAGATAAGGTCTTTCAAGAGATAATTAAGTTGAAATGAGGTCATATGATGGACTTTGACTAGATAAGACTGGTGTCCTTACAAGAAGAGGAAATTCAGACACAGACACAAACGTAGCCCAGTCCACATGAAGACCTAGAAAGTGGCCATCCACAAGCCAAGGAGAGAGGCCCCAATAGAAACCAACTCTGACAACTTGGATTTCTTGGACTTCTAGCCTCCAGGACTGTCAGAAAGTTAACTTCTGCTGTTTAAGACACCCTGTTTGTGGAACTATATTATGGAAACCCTGGAAAATGAATACAGGTACAGCGTGGGGGGCGGGGTTCGGGGGGCCGGAGGCATCAAGCCTGGAGTCAGACAACAGGACAGGCAGACCCAGGCTCCTGCCTCCCCAACTCCCTGCTGAAGAGGCCTCCATCCACAACTGGTCAGAGTTGCCAGAGAAGGCACCACTGTACAGTGTCCTCCCCGTGGAGGCTGCAAGGCACCAGAAGCGCGCACCTCTCCAGGCACCAGGAGCGCGCACCTCTCCAGGCACC